>NC_083343.1:17905585-18136099 GCF_019175385.1 Lycium barbarum
TGTATACTTATGTAACAATATTTGCCGTACCAATATTATGTAACTTAAACCTATTTTGTGGTTCTTATAAAATTGAAATAAAAGAGGGGTTATTGGATAAATTATTAGAAGCAAAAATGTCTTTATATGAAGGGAGTGTTGAAATGGTAAACGAGGCTATTTGAATAAAGAAATGTATTTTTTAGATCTAACGACAAATTAGCAGGAAGGAAAGAAAAAAAATTGATTATTTCAGAAGGGATAACAAATTTAAAGATCAAATAAAAAGAAGAAATAAACAAGAAGAGAAGAGGGAAAAGGAAATCAAGAATCATGTACGGTGAGAGGAAAGAAAAAAAATAAAGAATAAACTAACCCTATAATAGAGGATTGAAATACAAAAATTACTGCTTATAAATATATGTGTATAGAAAATTTACCCTCTAACAAAAGAAAGAAAATAAAATAAATACTAAACGCACACCAAAATATTATTTACTAGAATTATAAAAGAAAACGAAAGTTCTCTTTCAGAAATAATAAACAAATATATTTACTATAATATCAAAACTATATGATTCTAAAGTATCTAAAATTAAGCAAACAATGGTATTCTAAATTTAGTAGATTTAAATAATTTTCTTTGTAAATTATATTCTCCTAAAATATGGAGAAAACTAAGAAAAACGATAATAGAAATATAAAATTGAAACTAACTATTTCTTACCTATAGAAATAAATATATATTAATTATAAATGACTATTAAATGATAGAAAGAAAATTTATGAGTATTCGGTAAATAGGTGGAGGCTATGAGTAATTTTTTTAAAATGTTTTCTTTTATTTTTCCCCTTCTATTCAGGGAAATTTGGGTTAGAGCTTCTGAAAAGTGTCACCAAATCTCTTCTAAACACATTTGATAGAATTTTAGAAATATGGACGCGATATCATTACTGTCAATCAACATAGTTTTTCAGAATTTGAAAAACTTGCTTATACAAATGAGGATGCAAGCAACAAATTTTATGTTTTTCTTGCCTAAATTATTGTTAGCATCATATCAATAGAGATGATTTTTATAGATGAGATTAATAGCTCTCATGCTTCTTCTTCTTTCTTCCAGATTAAATTTAACTGAAAAACTACTGCATAAATCCACTGACACTTTTTCAGAAAATAACCGCGCGAAGCGCGTTCAAATTCACTAGTGATGTATAAGCTGATGCAATTTGAGCATTATGTTCTTCCTTATATACTTTTTTGCTCTTTTTTTATTCTTTACTGCTATACTCACCAATAACTATACGAAATATCCAACACTTGAAGATGTAATTTTTTATTTTTTATTTTGCGCGGATTGCCCTTCATTTGGTGTGGTCTTTAATTTTTGCTCTTGTGGTCTTTAATTTTTGACCTTTGTCTAATACCCTGAGGTTCTGGGTTCGAACCTCAGCTTAAAAAAAAATAAAAAAAATTCGTAAGGCAGATGTTTGGATTCAAAATTTTGGCCATGCAAAACTGCGAATCCAAACTCTACCTTGCGAATTTTTTTAAAATTTTTGACTGAGCGGGGGTTCGAACTCGAAATCAAGGGATTTTGTAGCGAAGGGCAAAAATTAAAGACTACCCCCAGCGAAGGGTAATCCTGCCCAAGATGTAAAACTTTAGGCCCGTGCTGCCCATCTAATCTATATATAATATAAAGTTATGCATAAACAATCCTATGTGACATCTCTCTATGGCCTTTATTGACATTTATCTTTTTTCTCATTTTTTTGACATTTTCCCTATTTTCTTATTTATCTTCTATGTAAAAACACTCATTTAACTCTCTTAATTATGTTAAATGTACTTAAGTTTTTTTCTTCCAAAGTCAATTTTAATGTTGCAACAATTAATGAAAATAATTATGGACAATGAAAGCCTTCTTGAATTGTACGTGGTTAACGAAAAGTTCACAAGAATCTGCACTAATAATTGTGGAAAATCGTGCATAATTTTGCATTTGTTTTAATTAAAGGAATAATATGTCCTTAAAGGAATTGTATAATACAAGTAAATAACAAAAAACATAATTAATATAGTTGATGGATCAAAAACTAATACATAGATACTTCTGCCGACCAGTGTTTTAAAAGGCAATTTCAAGACTCGGGCTCGGAGCTCATATGCGGGGCTTAGTTCCTGTGAGGCTTACGCCCTAAGCACCCAACTGTACACCCTAAAAACGCCTAACGACCAATGCTCGCGGCTCGCCTAACAGTTCTTACACAAATTATATGTTAAATTTCTTAATTAAAATCATTGACCCTCATACTTCTTTAACAAATGAATTATATACTTAATAGTTTTCATCTATATAAACAACAAGATTGGGTGTAACTCAAATAACAAGTCGTAGTGTTGCATATTTACTATTTGAGAACATTGTGAGGGTGAATATCACTAAATATTTCTTTTAAAATACATAGCCGATTTGTACATTTTCACTTGTCATTTGTCCTATGTATCAAAATTATCATATTTTATTGTTTCGCTATTTGAAAGTAATTTTAACTTTATTCATGAAGGAGTTACGTTTTAATTATAATACTGATAAAGTTTATTAATATTGATATAAAATGAACAGTATGATAGTAATATTGTTTTAAGAAATTGTGATTTTTTCATTATTTGATAGTTAAGATGTTAGAGTTGATTTGTATTCCAGAATAGCTTTTATTTCATTGTAATTTTTATACTTGTAAAATTATGTTATATATGATTACAAGTTATAAGCAGGGGTGGATAGAGGGTGAGGCTAGTAAAGCTTTTTCTTTAGGCACCCAAACTTTTGAGGCCCCAAAATTTTTACCGATGAATTTTATGGTTTAAGTTTCTCTTAAATAATATTGAAGATTGTCAAAAGAAGCCAAAATATATGTAACAAAAGAAAGAAAAAACACTATCTATGTTTTAAGAGCAATATTTTAAAACTTTGAACTAAACTACTGAAATCTTCATATTATTAAATAAAGTTTTTACAATAACATCCTATGTATTGTCTTTAAAACACATGGTTAATATCTTATTGACTTGAATTGATCCTCACTAATATAAATATTAGTGTTACTATATGAAGTAAAAGATGTGAAAAATAAAAAAGGCAACATTAAACTTTTTGTATATGTGTCTATACTTAAGGCCTTGTGTTTAAATGAGAAAAGGACAAAAATGGTCCCTTAACAATGATAGTAGGTTCAAAATAGTCCCTTAACTATGCATTTAACGGTTTTAGTCCTTTAAGTTTGTTACAAGTTAACAAAAATGGTCCCTTAACTATGAGAGTAGGTTCAAAATAGTCCCTTAACTATGCACTTAACGGTTTTGGTCCTTTAAATTTGTCATAAGTTGACAAAATGGTCCCTTAACTATGAGGGTTTGTTAAAAATAGTCCCTTAAGTATGCACTTAACGGTTTGATAATGTCATAAAATGATGTCTCGAAACACAAAGATTGACGGACTCTATCGATTAAAACTGAGGGAATCCATCGACTAAATAAAATACACTAGACTTTAGAAATAAATTAGAAATAGCAGAAACTAAAAAAGTTGTCACTACCAAAAACAAGCGAAAAAAATGATGGACGGAAACCGATGGATAAAATCGAGGGACACTATTTTTTTTTTTAATTTTTATTGTTTTTTATGAAAACCAACGGAAGTCCATTGGTTATTTTTGAGGAAAAATGCGCAGAAGTCCATCCTATAACCGACTAACGTCCGTCAGTTTTGTCCCAAGTTATTTGACCGATCTAGAGTTCTCACTAATTTTTCTCTTTTTTTCATAGTTCTCGTCAAATTTAACAAACAGAGTTCGATGAATATTTTGTCGAGACTAAAACTGTCAACTTATGGCAAACTTAAAGGACCAAAACCGTTAAGTGCATAGTTAAGGGACTATTTTGAACCTACTCTCATAGTTAAGGGACCGTTTTTGTTAACTTGTAACAAACTTAAAGGACTAAAACCGTTAAGTGCATAGTTAAGGGACTATTTTGAACCTACTATCATAGTTAAGGGACCATTTTTGTCCTTTTCTCTATTTAAATTTAGCTTTAGGTCGCTATATATATATATAATTTATTTACAGTTTTTTTTATGTAATTTTACCTATTTAAAAATATTTATTGTAATTATATATTTTATGAAATACTAAAAGTTATATATATATATATATATATATATATATATATATATATATATTAGAATTATGGGGCCCACAATTTTTTTTTATTAAATTGGAAACGGACAACGAGAAAGTGAGCCCCAACCGGCTCTTCTTAATAGTAGATATACTAGATAGTGATGCTCGCGCTGAGCGCGGGCCCAACATTCCGGTTTAAATGTACTTTTATGTGAACAATATCACTTGACAATCTAATAATTTTGAAAGAGATAAATATGAAACTAAGTTAAAAATATGATCCTGTAAGAATAGAATGGCAGCAAGCACAAAACAAAAGGAAGATTAGTAAAGTTAATCAACTCACACCAATTCTACTCTTAAGAATGAAAAACATGTTATGCCTGGATATCCTTCTCTTTAAGATGTGTTTAAATGGGAGCAACATGCCAAAATATATTTTTCCACCAAGACTAATTTACACAAGAAAATGGTGAAATTTTCTAAGAATGTCTTTCTCCTTGCTGCTTTTGCTTTAGTTGAAGAAAGATCAATACCTGTGTAAAGACCAAAAGGCACAATCAGAGAAATGTTTTGGAGAGACTTGCTTGATTTTTTACCAAAAGGCACAATCAAAAAACTTACCACAATTATAAAGCATGTAGCAAAGACAAAAGAGAACTGAAATTGAGAAATTTAGGAATATTGAAAAGAACAAGATATGGAAACTCACCACAACCTGCCCGTGTGATGCACAGGCCTGACAATTCATTTTTCAGTTTAGTTAAAAGTCTATTAATAAAGGATTGTAAATAACTTTCAGTGACATTCTAATTGTCATTGCATTATGTGTAGCAAAATATACAAAAGGTATTTTAGGTACTATCACTATAGTTATAATTAAACAAAGAGGAGCTCAAAAACTATATTGATATCTCACTACTGATATCTATCTCATTCAAGGTGGTAAAGAACTTAGCATCAAACAATATCCAATCAAGATACTTAGGACCAATATCCTTCAGGGCTCAAATTCTCATCCATGGCTGACATAACAAACACGACAAGCTCTTTGTCGTCAGCAAACCCATCCTTGATCTGATTGGCTTATTGTAAACAGATCTACGTTTCTAACACAACAACGACTACATAATTTAGTATATGGAAAAGGCAACAAAAATAATAAGTTGGAGAAAAAAAATTATGACACCCAAAATACAACTCTGGATTAGACAATTTTTTACTGACCTGCGTAAGGAGGTAAGGAGGTTTATCATCGGTAGGAAGCCTAAGGTCATCCTTGGTGTTACCATCGTCAGTGGGCAGTTTTTACCATTTTTTAGCTTTGCAGCAACATAGCTCTTTACAACAACATTCCTCTGGCAATCTACTACCATGATGTTCTTGGAACTTGTAATAAATTGCCTAAAAATTTGTATACCTGGTGCAACAATAAAACATAATGTCGAATTCATGTCTAACTTCCTCTTTTGCCAAATTAACTTTCCAACTACAACAATAACATGAAAATTGAGATAAGGCGCCATCTCAGTCCATAAAATGCCACTATTGGGGCATCCTGCAGCACTTAGGTCATGATTTTGTGGATTCTTCTTCTTGTCAATGGTAAGCATTTCCTGAACTTTACTTTGCTCATCCATCTTCCCTCTGAATTAAAAAGAGATACCTATTAATGAAAGACAATGTGACAAAGCTTTAGGCCAGGTTTATATCCTTCTCAAAATGATCAAAACAACTACTGCTAAGATTACAACCAATCAGTTGTGATTTGCCTATAAATAGAGTAGTAAGATAGCTATGTTGTCTCCTAAATAATGGCAAATAAGACAACACATGGTGCAAATGAGTATCTCCTTTGTAGGAAATACGTGACATTTCTCTTTTTGATGAGGGCATATTGAGTATACAAAAACATCTAGTCCTCAATTAAGAAGCTTTATTCCTTACGTCGCACACTTCTCAAAATTCTTACATTGATAATTCTCCTCAAAAAATTCTCAGTGACAGAGCATTATACACTCTAGTAACAACAATTTTATAAGAACAAAAAGAGGAGTCTCTTTACCTGATCTAACAGTCCTTAGGAAAAGCGAGCATATCAATTAAAGCACAACTCCTACTCGTACTGTAGAAGTCCAAATGGCTTCCTAAGTGATTAAATCATCTACGTCTGATCTTAAGCTAAACCCAAGCTGGTTTTTTAAGCATTGTCTACTACTCTTTCAAGCACAAGTCTAATATAAGGTAAGCAACCGCTCACCGCTGCTGTCCAGAATCCTGTAAAAAAAGAATATCAAGAACTAAAGAACATACAACGGTTTCAATAGCTTTTAGATGGAGAATTTATTAATGGTAGAAACATAAAAAAACATTATTGGCTGCAATAGACAACTTCAAATTGAAAAAAAAATATATATATATTTTTCTTAGTCAAGGTATATTGGTATTATGTAATGCACAAGAAACCAAAAGGCTTTTTATCCATTGTAGTTATGAGTCTTGGACTGATCAGTGTAGTAGAGTATTTGTTGTTTTGTGTTTACTGAGCTTTCTCATGTAACTATGGCTGAGCTGACTATTGGGACTTGATGTTCAGTAGCATAGCTCCATTGTGCTAAAACTTCTCAATTTCGGTAATAATACAAGTTATTTAGCAAAAAAAGAAAAAAGATACCAAAAGGCGTTCACGCTTGTAGCATTGCATCCCAAAGGAAAGAATAGAACAGAAAAAGAACTGAATACTATAATGAAGCAATCGAATGGAAAGGCCGATGACTCCTTTTTGATGGGAATAAAATAGACCCGCAAAAATAATATTCACGGTATTAGTGATAAACGCGGAACACTAACTTATGGTTAAATCAGCAAGAATAAAATGCAGCAATAATGACACCAAGATTTTACGTGGAAACCCTTCTGAATAAGGGAAAAACCACGGCCAAGAGGAGCAGCTGATATCACTATAGAGGAATTTTACACTGTGTAGTAACGAGTACAAATACTCCTAAGACCACTACACCCTCAAAAGAAATAACACTCTTTTGATTTTCCCACCTCACTACAATATCACTCACACTCTATTTTTCTTCACAGACTATTTTCTTACAGTCTATGGAATACCTCACTTTTGCTCTCACTCAGATGTATTGTCTGAGATTTTGGTGTGTATAGCAAATGATCTTGGTGTATTACAAATGAACCATAAGCCGCCTATTTATAGGAATGAATTTCCTATGATGAGGTAAGCGCTTACACCACGACTATGATGAGCTAAGCGCTTACATTACGACTATGATGAGGTAAGCGCTTACATCACGACTAAGATGAGGTAAGCGCTTACATCACGGCTATGTGAACAAAAGAATTGACTTGTTGGCCAATTCCACAATTGCTACCAATGTGATTTTGTCAAAGGAAGAAAAATCTTCCTTTCTTAAAATATGGGATAGAG
This sequence comes from Lycium barbarum, assembly GCF_019175385.1. Classification (NCBI taxonomy): domain Eukaryota; kingdom Viridiplantae; phylum Streptophyta; class Magnoliopsida; order Solanales; family Solanaceae; genus Lycium; species Lycium barbarum. The sequence goes on from NC_083343.1 coordinate 17,913,204, forward strand.
GACTGGACCCCACACTTTTATCATTGGTGGTATTATATATATTAAAGGGTTAAAAGAATGGACCGCCAAATCAGCTTGCACTGTATCATTCTTGCAGTTTGGCTACTCCTTGGTTAAAAAGAATAATGGAACAGCTCTGCAAACACTAAAAGTTACAATATTAGCACTGATGAACAATACACAAAATTTCATTGTTGACCAAAACAAAGCAAAAAGAATATGAGTAACAAATACTCAATTCATAATCATATCTTGCATGTTAGTATGTGGATGACGATATTAGGTGGCTCCAAATTTCCAAAATCACCAAGGTAAGATAACCCGCACAACAATCTCCATGTTGCTCATGACAAGATTTACGTGGTTATAATAACATGGCATTACTGTAACTTTGAAAATATAGTCATACTAAATAACGATGGCAATAGATACAGAGTAAAGGAAACAAAACTAACTTTAATCAACTAATTCAACTATAAGGATGAGAAAAATCCTCGACCAATGTGGTCTTACTTAATCCAACAAATAAGGTGCAACAATTGATTTTGAAGATTCTCTCTCAGCATTTTTTTCTCCTCCCCCTGAACAACTTTAGTGTTGCTTTGACAAATATACATTAGCATATAAATTTATTGCTCAAAGTTGTGTTTCTTTCCCATCTCCAACACCCGACGTTCAATGAAGAAGTTGACAATGTAACATGTCAACTCTGAGATGTTTCAACTTATTGAAATAGTTGATAAACCATTTTATTCATATAATACAGGTGTAAAATCCTGCAATAATACCTCACTGGTAGAAGAAGAAGAAGGAGCAGGGACTTTCACTTCAAATCACATCGTCATAGTAGAAATTCACGTTGTGCCCATGTGGAGTTGTTGATCAATCTACACAATATTAGAAGGAGAGAATCAATGTCACGGTTATTGGCACTTGAAGAATAAAGTGACTTACTGTAATAATTCACAAAAGTAATTCATAGAGATTTTCTTTATTAACACGTTGAATGCAATTTAACCCAAACCAATAACCCACTAAGCAGGCAACAACAATCAAAAAAATAGATATTAACAATACGTAAGATGAGAAACACAAAAAATATTTCAAGAACTCTTTCAAACCTTAGGGACCCTTGTGAGCTCTAGTCCACTATGAGATAGCACTTTCTGGTTTCTCCACATTGAAGAATGACACAGAACTCTTTTCGAGAGCTACAAAATAGAAGGTCTTCCACCTACATTTATCACATGACCACTTCAATAATTATAATATACACATTAAATCAAGATTCAATTTTTGAAAGGCAAGACCACAAACCATATTTCTGCAGCCACAATATCACAATCTGCAAGATTTTTTCTGGCCTTGTACTCTCTCCATACTTCTTGAGCGTAAAGCGTCGACTCGTTGAATACATCTTTTCCAAGAAGGGAAATTCGTACCTTCAAATAGAAATGCACGAGACTTATAAACTACCAGCAATCACAAAGGAGCAGTTAAAGCACATTTCAAATCATGAAGGAAAGATATTAAGGAGGTAAAGGCGCAAGATACAATTATCTTGCATGAAGGAAAGATATTACGGAGGTAAAGGTGCAAGATACAATTATCTTGCACCTTTACCTCCTTTATCTTGGCACAAGAACCCAAGCGGAAAGATATTAAGGAGGTAAAGGCGCAAGATATATCAGCAAACATAATCTATAAATAATCCCTATTTTGTGAGGAAGTTGTAGCCTAAGATGCAGTAAATTACGTCTCAACTCATGAAGGAAAACCTGCGGGTCACCTGAACAATGCCAATGACAACAAATGAGCTATTACAGAGTTGGCATCTAAGAGATTTAGAAAAAGACATAGGAAAACCTGAAACACAATCCCTTCAGTGATTTGGTAGATAATTTGGAAAGAAATGAATGCAAGATATTTTTAGAGCAAACTTGAATCTGTAATTAGAGATTAAATACAGATGTATATCTTGTTTATTTGTTTGGTGTAATAAGGCTATTGCAAATGACATTGAGCCCACGGTTGACCTTTTGAGCTCACTACATAACTGGTAATGTAGCCTTCTGTAGTACTTCCACAATTGCATCGAATTAAACCGCATGCTCCACTGCTTGTGCGGGCCTTGGTCAATTCCTTTGAGTTTCATTCTTGACGTACTCCCCAGTCGGGGTACTTAATGCGTTAGCTACAGCACTGCATGGGGTTTACGGCTAGGACTATTGGGGTATCTAATCCCATTCACTCCCCTAGAATACATAGCAGGATGAAAGTTTAAGTGTTGTAACCTGCAGAACACATGAAAATATCACCATTACATTACATATTAAAAGATGTTTAATAATCTACAAATATCAACATTTCACTCTGAAATATGCTAAACATGCGGTTACCCTGGCATGTGTACACCACCATAGTCAATAAAATCCATTCTGCGTTCGTTGTATTTGAAATTGAGGATTTCACTTTTGATGTAGTCAATGAGAAACTACGGTTTGTATGGCTTTATTTTCTCTTTCAGGATGCTCAAAAGTGAAAGCTTAAAGTAAGGTGAGAGTGAGAAACTACAAATTTGTATTTTATTTCTGTCGGCACTGCTGCTCCACATCAATTAGTATCATCCTAGAATTAGTGCCACACCACTTCAATGATATCATCCAAGAATAAGATGTCGTAATTATCATTTAGAATTATCCAGGTGAGAAAATATTTACTCGACTGCTAATGATTTATGAAATTAGCAGGGCTTTCAGGACACAATCATAATTTCAAAGGTGTAGTGAGTTCCAACACTAAAAACTCTAACTATTGGATTTGTCAAATTTAAATGCTAGATCTGCCTCCATTCACAATAGAGTTCATATCACACATATCAACTTGTTTCCCCCATATTTACCACACTACTGTGGCATTACTTGAAGCAGACGTGTCCTAAAGAAGAGAAAGAATTGATTTTTACCAGTCTGTTTGTCATTTTCTGTAGTGATAACCGAGAAAGCCAAATGGCAAAAGTTGAAAACAAACTACTACTCAATATTATACTTCATTTTCAGAGGGTCCGACTCTTCCTTCTTTAACTTTTTTTATGTTTTCCCGGTAGCAATTAGATTTGTCTGCAATCATGTGTTTCATTACACTTTATCGATTAATTTGATTTCTTAAAGTATTCTCTGAATAAGACTAACCTTTTATCCCCCCAACTTCCTCTTCCCTGTCTGAGGCCATTTATTTCATCTCCAAAAGCACAAAAATAATGCATTCCTAATACGCAAAAATTAGCAGTGGTTATCATTCTTGCAGTCTTGTTATTTGTCTATTCAAGGAAAAAGTAGAACAGCAAGCCAAAAGCCAACAGTTGAAAACGAAATACTAATGATTATATAATACCCATAATTACATTGTTGACCAAAATATAGCAAAAAGAATATCAATTAGAAAATAATTAATAATACTACCTTGCGCCTTTAGTGTCTGGAAGACAATAATAGATAACATAGTGACCCTGAATAGAGCAATAAGATAGGAACCCGGAAGAAAAAAAAAATCAGAGCAAACATCTTAGCAGAAAGAATGAATTTCAATCTGACCATCGAGAATTTATTCCTGATTCTCTTAAATTGCCGGTGAGTGACAGAGACTGAGAGATTTCAAATAGTCATTGAACAAAACCACTAATTAAATAGAGTGGTAAAATCAAAGGACTTTCATTTCTTGTAATTGCAAATTGTTCAGCTATGTATGATGATTAAGATTTTTGTGTTGTAAGAGGGAGTTCGTTTAGATACGTACATAATACAAAGTAAAATGCAAACTCAATTCTTTAAAAGAAATAATTATCTGCAATAACCAGGTCTTATTACACCTAAGGCCAACTTCAATTCACGAAAACAAAGTTCATTTTGTATTAAGATATGGTCTTACAATGCAATGCAATGCAATTTATGAAATAACTACAGTGATAAATCACATGCCAATGGACACGTTTGTCAAGCATATCAGAAACCATGAATTAGGATACTGAGATATCCAAGAAATATGCTCGTGTAAATGTAGTAATCCAAAATCTTGTTCACCTTCTTCCGCACATGCATGTTCTCACTTAAATATTTGGTTATGAACCAATGATTATCTAATTCTATTTTTCCCCTTTTGATTCATTTGGTTATCAATTCTGGACATAATTATGTGCTCAACAAATTTAGTCCCACTTATTTGTAAAATAATCGAAGAAATCCCACATAAACTCGGAACGAAAAAAGAAGGGTCAATTTACAACAGAGAAGCACCCTTCAAGTATTCAATTGTTTCAGGCTGATAGAAAAAAATGACGAAGAAACAAATTGAAGTGAATTTTCTTTGTGTCTTTATTCATCTGCACACAGTACATGTTTATATAGCAATGAAAAGGAATAATTGAGAGCAACTAACTATACACCTGTCCCTATACTATTGGTCTTTGCCATAACAAACTATATTTACACTTAATAAATAAAATGGGAATTGAATACTACTAATATTTACATCAGCATAGTTCTAGAGAATTCTTTAAAAATAAACTCGTGCACAGCATGTGATCATTTTGCTTTATTTGTGGCCACGTGTCTTTGGACTTTGGAGGAAATCAAATGTCTTCACAGTACTCTATTGCATTTCCTTTTCTCTGCAAAAAGTCTTTAATGGTGGCTTTGTTTCTTTTGTCTTCTCCGATACATCGGAGATATAATTAATTCCAACACCCCCCCCCCCCCTTCAAATTGGAGGGGGAGGAACGGACACCCAATTTGCTCAACAAAAAACAATGAGAAGATGCTGGAAGAGGTTTAGTAAAGAGATCGGCTAGTTGTGAAGAGGAAGGAAGAAAAGAGAGGGAAATAAGGCCATCTAAGTACTGTTGACGGACGAAGTGACAATCCAAGTCAACATGCTTCGTCCGTTCATGAAAGACGGGATTTTTAGCAATGTGAATCGCTGCCTGACTGTCAAAAAACAGTGGAATAGGAAGGGAAATGGGTAGATCTAGATCGGAAAAGAGATGAACGAGCCAAGTAAGCTCTGCGACAACACGTCTCATGGAGCGGTACTCGGCCTTGGCGGAGGAAAGGGAGAGAGAGGCTTGTTTTTTAGATTTCCAAGAAATAGGACTGCCGCCAAGGGTTATGTAGAAACCACTGATGGATCGTCGGGAATCCGGGCAAGTGGCCCAGTCGGAGTCACAAAAAGCAAGTAAACAAAGAGAAGGAGAGGAATTAAGGAAAATGCCAAGATCGGGGATTATTGAGAAGGTAACGGAGTACATGATATGCTGCTGCAAGATGTGCTTTGTGGGGTGATTGCATATATTGGCTTAAGTGTTGAACGGAGAAAGATATGGCGGGGCGTGTGTGGGTAAGAAAGTTTAGTTGACCGATGAGCCTCCGGTAAGCAGTAGCATCGGAGAGAGGATCACCCATGTCAGCTTGGAGTTTGTGATAAGGGTCTAGAGGTGAAGAAGCCGGTTTCAAACCAAGTGAATCATACTCAGAAAAGAGCTCAAGAAGAAATTTGCGTTGATTTAGAATCAATCCCTGAGGCTCACGAATAATCTCAATTCCCAAAAAATAATGTAAGTCCCCCAGGTCCTTGATTTTGAATTCTGAGTCTAAAAATGATTTCAAGGCATCCAATTCCTCTTTGTTGTTTCCTGTAAGAAGTATGTCGTCGACATAAACGGCTAAAATGGAAATAGAAGAATCATGAGTCTTGTAAAATAATGAATAATCATTCAACGAATGAGTAAACCCTTTGAACTTTAAAGCAGCCGTTAATCTCGAATACCACTGTCGCGATGCTTGCTTTAAATCGTATAATGATTTCTTAAGTCGACACACCTGAGTTGGATCAGTAACTTGTAAACTAGCAGGAAACTGCATACAAACTTCTTCTTCTAACTCTTCATGTAAAAACGCATTGTTTACGTCTAATTGATATAAACCCCAACCTTTCTTTATTGCCAATGCTAAAACACATATGATAGTGGTTATTTTAACAACACGGCTAAAAGTCTCGGTAAAATCAATACCCTCTATCTGTATATCTTCCCTAACAGCTAAACGAGCCTTGAGTCTCTCCACATTGCCATTGGAGTTTAATTTCACCTTGTAGACCCATTTTGTAGGCAATGCTTTCTTGCCAGGAGGCAAAGTGACCACTTCCCAAGTATCATTAGTGATTAAAGCTTCTAACTCTTTAGTCATAGCATCCTTCATTCCTGGATATAAAATTACTTGGGAAAAGGTTATGGGTTCTTGAATGTGTGATAAAGAATTTATGTAACATTGGTTAGGATTAGATAGGGCAGCAAAAGCAATAAGAGATTTTTCAGGTGGAGTAAAATAGAAATCTGATACATTAGAGAGTTGGATACTGTTGCAAACATAATCTTCCAAGTATGCAGGAGTGTGAACTGACCTAATGGATCTTCTGAGAGCACTGGGAAAGGTGGGAATAGCAGAGTTATCAGGTTCTAAAACATCAGTGGGAAGAGTAGAGATAGGAGAAGATGAACAACTAGGAGAAACTGAGGGAGAAGTAGTTGTAGAAGGATGACTGGCAGAAGGTAGGACATTGACATTTTCTTGAGCAGGAACAGTGATAGGAGTATCATTTGCATAATCTATAGGAGGAATATGAGGAACCAAAGGAAACAGAGGCACAGTAGGAGTAGCGGAAGCAAATGGAAAAACATTTTCATAAAAGATAACATTTCTGGAAACAAGAAACTTGTTGGTTTTGAGACTAAACAACTTATATCCTTTTTTTCCAAATGGGTACCCAAGAAAAACACATGGCTCAGCTCTAGGGTCCAATTTTGATCTACCTTGTGACAGTGTAGAGGTGAAAGCAAAACATCCAAAACTCCTTAAATGAGAATATGAGAGACTGGTCCCATATAACTTTTCATAAGGTGTTTTAAAAGATAACAACTTTGTAGGAGATCTATTAATGATGTAGGTTGCAGTCATGAGTGCATCGCCCCAAAACTTATGTGGAAGGTTAGATTGAAAAAGTAAGGCCCTACAAATTTTCAAAATGTGTTTATGCTTTCTTTCAACAATACCATTTTGTTGTGGTGTTGCCACACAAGATGTTTGGTGTAAAATGCCTTGAGAAGACAAGAAACTGGAATTTTCTGAACTTGACCCTAACTTCTAAGCATTATTAGATCTTATAACCTTAACCTTTTTGTTGAATTGTCTTTGTGTCATGGCTAAGAAACTTTTGAGAATTGGGAAAGCATTGCTTTTAGTGGCCAATAAGGTAGTCCAGGTTCCCATAGTAAAATCATCAACTATAGTAAGAAAATATTTATAACCATCATAGGTGGGAGTTTGATAAGGTCCCCATGTATCAATATGTATTAGATCAAAAGGTTGTTTAGTGGAAATATTACTGTTAGGAAAAGGAAGCTTGTGTTGTTTTGCTAATGGACAAACAGGACATGGAACAGAAAATTTTGAACACACATTAAAAGGAACATTACTGATATTTTTCATATTTAAAAGGGGCATATGACCCAACCTTACATGCCATAATTGGCTTTGAACATTAGAAATTGAACTACAAGATAGAGTGGATGATATATCCTTCTTTGAATAAAAATTAGAACTAGAAAGACTAGAAATAAGACTACTAGAAGCTGGAACAGCTGGAATTCTATCTTTGAGGACATGGAGGCCATTTTGTTCTTCACCAAGCTGCATTATTGGGCTCTTCATTGAAGGGCCCTGCATAAAACAATGAGAAGTGGTGAATAATAAAAACCTGGAAAACTGTTTGCACAGCTTATGGACAGATAGAAGATTAAAATGAAAACTAGGGACAAATAGAACATTGTGTATGATAAAATTAGAGAAAAGCTTGATGGATCCTGAGGAAGAAACCTTAACCTTTTGAGAATTGGGTAAACTAACAGTAATGGACTTAGACAGAGGCATAAGATTAAAGAAAAATTCTTTGTTATAGCTCATGTGTTCTGTTGCACCCGAGTCTATGATCCAACTATGTTTTGTGAATAATCTATGATTGACCTTGGAATACATTTTGGAATTTAAGGAAAACGGACTAGGAGTGAATTTTATACCAGTGCAGTTAGCAGATGCAGTGACTTCAGAGGTAGAAGCCTGATCACCTTTGTTCATGTGTTGCAGCTGTCACGACCCAACCCCGTAGGCCGTGACTAGTGCCCTACTTGGGCACCCTGACATACCTACCCACATCGAATCTCATACAAACAGCATATATGGCTATAACTGCTATATGCCGTCTCAAACTATATCAAACTTTATTAGACACATTTCAGCGCAAACATATACATATACATATATCAAAAAGCCGACAAGGCTATCAAATATGTCAAAAGCCGACAAGGCTATCAAATGGCGCAACGGCCCAAAACATATACAAAACGCACGCTGACAAGGCTGCCATAACGAAAGAGATCATATAAACACAACTGCACTGAAGCAGGCACACCCACCCACAAATACGTCTACAGACCTCTAACAGACCAAACGAATCATATGGCGGGACAGGGCCCCCCCGTACCCCTGAACAAATATGTACATACACAACGAACAAAATGTATACCAAAATGTGTGCTCTGAAATGAGAAGAGCACTCCAACGGCAGAAGAGGGTGTCCTAGACTGGAGGATCACCAAACTGTGCGTCTGTACCTGCGGGCATGAAACGCAGCCCCCGAAGAAAGGGGGTCAGTACGAAATATGTACTGAGTATGCAAAGCAGAATGTACAGAAAGCAAATCTCTGATATAAACGAAATGGAAGTATCAAACATAAGTGCAAATCCAACATATCAAAATTTGTTTACTTTCAAAAACATGTAAGTCATGCATCGGGTATAGAAGAATATGGTCGCCCACCCGTCGATGGCGCCATAACACAACATAACACCAGAAAGTCTCAAATCTCCGTATCCCCGTCACATATCACATCACAACATAACACCATACACAGCATAACACCAAATATAGGTGGAACCCGACCCTCTTTTGCGAGTAGCTCGGTGAACCATAAACACAGCATAACTCCGGAGTATATCAAAATGCGCACGATAACAGAACCGGCCCAGAGAATATCATAAAGCATAATTAACCCGTTAACTAGTAACCCAGGAAATAAAATAGGTGGAATTGTCTGAAGATCAACTGGATTGTCGAAAGCCATAACCCTAGATCTCTCTCTCATCTGATAATTCTTACAATCTTTGTCAACATAGTCCCAGTCATAAAAACACCAATCACAAATTGTTTACTTTTCAGTTTTAGTTTAGTACAACAAACAATCTTGATTTTCACTTTCTTGAATAGTTTCATTCGAATTTGAATTAGTTTAACAGTAGAATCTAAGTCTCTGTGGGATCGATATCTGGACTTAACAGTCTATATTACTTGTACGACCACGTATACTTGCGTGTGCGTTTGGGAGCAACAATAGATCACTTTTATTGTGATAACATAATTATAAGTATACTTGGAGAAGGTCTTAATTCATGTTGCTACGTTTATTGTTCGGAAGTGTCACGACCCAAATTACGGATCTCGCGGGCACCTACCCCCCTCCCCGTCCCCCACCTAGTAGGCGAACTCTTTTTACAAAACACAACTCAATTTATTTAGAAAAAATAATAATACAACACTTTGTAAATTACAACATCATCTAAAACCAGAAAGTGAATAAAGAATACTTATACATTAACCATTTCCCAAAACCGGGCATAGACTAGTACAAGAGCTTCTAAGATTTACAACTTGTCAAAATACTTTACAACAAAATACAACCTCTTTTTTTGGAATGAAATTAACAGACCACGAACACTACCTATAACAACTTTACACCCCGAATAGGATGTTGCAAGACTAGTATCAGTACAACACTCATACTGGTAAGCATTATAGGCCGACAACGATTAGAAGAACATATTAAATAATAGAAATCAGCAGATAATAATGATAACCAACTACTTAGTCAATCAACAGAATCAGAACAAGGGGAGGGGTCAATCACGAGAGATTTATTTCACATGTAATTCAATATTCAAGCCTAAATATACAATTCTAATATCCTCAATCAATTGACCACACAACGCATGCCTCGTTTCACAAGAACTAACTCTATTCATCAAATAGAAGTAACCTTACTATATTCAGTTTCACACCAAGTTATACATCTAATCCTTAAATATGCTCTTCTCACGTTGGGGAACTTTACCGCTCACTAATAATATATCAAAGAATGATTCACAGCACAAAAGAATAGACAACACGTGAACGCATGATATAATATGCAATGTGCATGCTTTATCAAATACAATCACAACACAGTCCAAGAACAACTCAAGTGATACAAATATCAAGTCATGATTCATGAAATATGAGAATGAAGTAATCAGTGCATATGCAATGCAATGATATGCACTGGCCAAATGTAAGTCTCCGTACATATATGCTACGGACAGAATACCTCCACATCTCGATAGTTAAGACCCATGGGGGACCCACGAAGTTCATGTACCAGTCACTCCGCACACAGCCCAGAGATGACTCCACAACACCAACCACACCACTAGCCATTCCGCTCATAGCCCAAAGATGGCTACGATATCAAGTATGTTCGAAGAATCACGGATGTTTCGTTCTCGCTTATCATCATCAGCACCAATCACAGGTAGTATCAGTGTATCATGAAAATGAGAATTAATGCAACGCAAATGACAATATCAACTGAATCATATCAATCCCAATCGTGCCACAGATGGACACATATCACAATATCAATATCAAGTCAAGTTCTTTCCTCTATCCCTGATAATGTCAAGATATGTGAGAGACAACCATATAATAATCACAATACGGCAACTAAGTACAAGTCCAATATCACACATATGGAAACAAGACAATAAATCACAAGAGACAACAAGCTCACAAATCAGTCAACAATGTCAATTCTAAGTAATCCATCCCAACTCCATACCCGAAGGCGTAACATATTTTCTCCGATAATAACTAACTCTACAAATTCTCCGCTAACCGAAATCTAACCAAAAGGGTAAGCTAGGGAAACAATATAACTCAAGTCAGATGGTGTGAGCCCAATCATACCAACTAGTCACTAGCACACACAGTCAAGGAAATACCAAGCTCGAATCACAAGGCGACAAGCAACACATAACAACACCAACCTAGAATTATCCATCCCAACACCGAAGACTTAAGCATGCTTTCTTCGTCAACCTCTACTGTACATATATGAAATCCTAATGGATTCTAACTCAAGTAAGTCGTACCCTACCTCGAGGCCGAGCAGGTGCCGCGAACATCCACTTGATCTTCACCTTCCACTTCTGAAAAGAAAGCCGAGGTAGAAAGGTCTAGGAATAGTAAGAAATCCGAGTAAGCCAAATGTCGAGGATTAGGATACACACCCCAACAAGAAACTAGAGAATCTAATATAAGACTCCGGGCCCACAGGGGTAAAATTGAAACTTTTTCCCAAATTAGGTTTTCTAGGTCTCCATTGATTAATCACCTAGATTTTATAGTCATCTAAAACCAAACAAGTCATCAATTGCATTCTTCCTTAAAATTACCAATTTCAAGAAAACTCAAGACTTAACCCATTTGCAAAATAATGGAAGAAATAGAATTTGAAATGGGTAACTAGCTTAGGCTAGGAACCAAGGAGTTCTTTCAACAAAGCCATGATTCTAAGTTAAGAAAACCATTTTACCCACCTAGAGTTTTACAAGTTAGGGAGTTCCCATTTTATTAAGTCCTAGAATAAAAAATTTAATAAGTAAAGGAAGAATCAAAGAAGAATGAAATAGTTAAAGTGTAGAGCTTACCCTTCCAAGGTTCCATGGGATTTCATCTGAAAATGCCTAAAAGGCAGCTTGTTATAAGAGTTGGGTGAAAAATGAGGTCAAATCCCGAAATGAGCATTAAATACTAGGTTTGCCCAACGACTCTCACTGTGGCGAGTATAGGCCGCTGGGCGAGCTATCGCTACGGCACATATTGTCCGCGGGGGCAGACTTTAAGGAATTTAGAGTCGTTCCGCTATGGCGATAGATAACTCGCTGGGAGATTGCATCTAACTTTCATTAAACTGCTATGGCGGCTAGCAGCACGCTAGGGCGAACTCGTAGGCTCGGTCCACCCCAAGTTGGGGAGAGGCACGGAGTTTGGGTGGCCCTAACTCGATCTTTAATTTCCTTCTAACTCGACTAAAGATCAACTTTAACTGAAAATCCCACGCGTACAACTGAGGGGGCACAACTGACCAAGGATGATTAGGACAAAAATTGAGAAAAGTCGATAACATGCAAACAACCGTTCGTCCTCGAACAGCGTGGAACGAAAAGGAGATAAGCGGGGTGATACAACACATAGAAAAGATGCCCAGGGTCAACGTTACACTTCATACCCGAACTTAGCGATACATGCCTTCATTTATGAATCAAATCCTGTTTGCGAAAGAACTGGAACTGTCACACCCCAATCCTGATAGGGCATGATGGGCACCCGACCCTTACTTAGGCCCGAGCGAACCCACTGGTTCTCGTTATACTCATAATCTCACCGGACTCTTAAGTCATGAAATGAAATGCACAATGGGAGCTTTTCGAAAACATTCTTTTCATCTTTCTCGAATCAAATAAAATTTGTAATCATATGAATCTGTAAAGTAATGCATAATGATACATCGGCTTAAATAGCCGCTTACAAGACAGGCATACTGTATACATGACTCGGTCTGCAAAGTCTCTAACATAAATCAATATACCATAACACACATACTCTGACTCGGCAACACTCCGGAAAGAAATGGAGCTCGCCAATCCCACTGGAACATCTTCTAGCAATATCCTCTACTCATCTGTATACACCTGTGTGGCATGAAACGCAGCGCCCACAAGAAGGGGCGTCAGTACGAATAGTGTACTGAGTATGTAAGCCATGAGTAACAACATAACATAGATATGAAAAGTAACAAGGAATAAGAGAGATAACCTATACATCTGAATGCCTCGTAGGGCGGATGTCTTGTAGGCTTAGCCTTTAAAAAAAAAATTCCAAAACATAAACATAGTAGCATGCCCGGCCTTTAAGGCGCGGTGTTATATATATAATATCCTTCCCGGCCATTAAGGCTCGGTGTCATATATATAGTATCATGCCCGGCCATTAAGGCTCGGTGTTATCATCATTAGCCCGCGTCCGGGGCAATATCATAACATGCCCACTGCAGTGGTGTGCACATCTACGTGCCTGCCCGACCGACTATAGCGCGGCGCGGTGTGAGCAAATACATACATATATATATATATATATATATATATATATATATATATATATATATATATATATATATATATAAAGCATGCATGAGAGCCAAGTAAAAGCCATAAGTACATCGGAGTGACGTAAGTTCGGTAACCTCCGATTATATTATGGAATAATCATCGTCGCTTTGTCTCACCTTGAAGGAACAATTATTATAAGGTGAGACTATCAATGAAGAATAGAATTTAGAGAAAACATAGAATAAGATCATAAATTTCATAAGGCATCAATTCATATACTTTTGGAATCTTAAAAAGAAGAGTCATCGTCCATGAATAAAATTGAGACATCAAGAAATAGTTCAACATTCTTATATCATCATTGAAATCATAAACTTGGAGCCTTTAAACATGAAATCATTCTCATCATGGAAATATTCTCACCCTTGACATCATCGTTGTCATTTTAGAACATATCCATCGTTGTTGTCATAAAGGCTTACGGAGTCATAAACCTCTCGTTTAGGTAATACGAACATTTTGGAAAACATTCATGAATTATTAGGAAGAGGTTATGCCTTGGAATCATGAAAATCTAAATTTTGGAAATAAGGAGACTATGAACACATTTATGGAGTTATAATCATAGGAGTCATGCCTTGAAAGAAGGGACGAGCCTTAACATACCTGGAAGATAATTTCTCGACTTCCAACTTACTTCCTGTCTTGCAATTCACTGAAGATTATTCGTAGCCTCGTAATCTACATATACAACCATCCATACTATTATTAGAATCATCATCATACGCTCGTCTCGAAACTTTAATTAAAATCCTTTTAGATTCTGTCGAAATTCGGGCAGCATCTCCCCTGTTTATATGCCTAGCCCGAAATCATAATATCAACAACCAATCAACAACAACAATACCAACATCATCAATACCATTATCCATACCAATATACTTCCTAAAACATCCCATACGATGTCTTCTAAATTTCTCAACTAACCAACTTGTGATACGACTATTTGAATACTTTATTTCCGTAAAGAAGCCGAAATTAATACCAATACATCAATAACAACATCCTCAACATCCTACAAGATAAATATATGTATTTTCATCCAAATTTCTCTTCAACCCTCAATCCATAAATCAATAACATCAACACAACACACCATAACCTCTATTTTTTAAATTATTCCTTAATTCATATTGATAGAGAAAGAGATTCAACAATTCATACCTTATTTTTATGAAGGTAGCAAAATCTTCAACATTTACTTGTTCCCAAGCCAAATCCAACACCAAACGAAATTATAATCGCGTCTACGCGTTGCCCGGACTTCGATTGGTATTTCTTAGCTTGAATTTTCACTCAAAATTCTCATTTTTGAGTGGGACTTAGAACCCCTTTTGGTGCTGAAGTTTCTGGAATTTTTGGGACATTTTTGGATGATGAAAATGGGGGTTTGCCCCTTTTTATAAAGGCTGAGGCGCTGAGGCGGCGTCACTGTAGCAGTCCTGTAGCAGTCCTGTAGCAGTCCTGTTTCTGCGTCGGCAGCTCAGTTTGTAACGTCTATAATTCTCTACTCCGATGTCCTATCGACGAGCGGTTTGTTGCATTAGAAACTAGACTCGCCGAACTTCATTTGAGGATTTTGAAACACCTTAAAACTCCAAATATATATGGAGATATACCCCTCCAAAGTTGACTAAAAATCTGACCAACATTTCTCAATTTTTGTCAAACTTATTTTCTTCAATTTGCTTGATCTCAAAATCTTCCGAAACTCTCCGCATATGATGTTTATCACTTGTTATACTTAATAATTGCCATGTTCTTGTGTTTCAAAATAGTCTTTTCCGATTACGACTTACGAGATCATAAACACCCTTTACTTAAACAATATACTTAATAATGTCTCGTCCCTCATACTCCAAAGTTGTTTTACCTAGTCGTAACTCGACATACTTACATTCAAATTTAACCAGTGCTTCTCCGAGGTACGGGGTGTAACATTCTCCCCCCTTCAAAAACATTCGTCCTCGAATGTTGAGGTAGAGTTCGCTCTGAGGTAGATGTCAATGTTTTTACCCGTATTGGTCGGTTAGTACTTTGCTTACTTTCTCATTTGAAACCGAATTTATCCAAATTACGCAGTCTATTCTTCTTCTTTTGTGGCCAAAAGTTATGCCTGTACTCAAGGCCACCCCTTTTTCTTATTATTTGTCTGTCCACTAACTCTTCATGCTTTATCGCTTTCATCGTCTCTTCAGTCTTTCGTTGTTTACATCCTGGTATGCCTTTTCATCCCGTGCTTACCACATACTTTTATCCAATTTTGATCTCATCTTCTTTTTATTCAGGAATTCTTGTTCTCTTTGATCTGCACGTATCTTTCTTACAATTCACAGATATTCTAGGCCTTTGTCTACTTGGAGTTTAATTATTCTTATTCTTCCTCCCTAAAAAATAACCTCGAGACTGGTCATATTTTAGCATCCTTTGCTTTCTATAGCAGTCGAATTAATCTTTGCGGTACTTTATCTTTCAACTGGTTTAACACCGAAATGGCTCGCTTAATTTCTCTTTCCTTCAATTGGACTTCTGGCCCTTGGCTAACTAATGGAAATTCGTGTACTTATATCAAAAACATCTCAAACCTATTCTTTAATGATTCATTTCCTTCAATTTACTCTTAAAGTTTCTAATCCTTCGTTCAGCTAATAATTTAGGGGTGAATTCAAAAATTTGTCGAAGGTTAACCAAGATTCCTAGTCATGCAGCGAATTCGAATCTTTTCATTCTTTTCTTTGTCCGTAACCTTCGTTCATCTCTTTTTCCAATAAGAGCCTTCACGTTGCTTGTTCCACAAGGTCTCATTGTCACCCGCTTGTTCCAGTCGAACGTGATATCCTTTGATCATTTCCTTTGGGGTTCTCCTTCTACTTTTAATCTTTGCTTGATTATCACTTAGTAAGTTCTCCTTATACTTTTAACCTTTGCTTGATTATCACTTAGTAAGTCTTTCCCATAGTTTGACGCAATTATCTGTCATTTCGGTTTATCAATCAAGCGGATCTCTTAATTCCTTAAATGTCCATCTCCTTTCCTGCGATCTTGTCTTCACGACTTCACCTTCCGTTGACTCAGTCCCTTCTATTTCGCAGCCCTCAATTTCCCTACTAGTGGGCCACTTTCTTATTTAGCTGCGGCACTTTTCTTGCTTTCTTCTCTAGTGCTACTTTAGATTACGCTTGTTACACCCTAGTCCTGATAGGGCATGATGGGCACCCGACCCTTACTTAGAGCCGAGCGAACCCGCTGGTAGGGGTGTTCATGGTTCGGTTTGGGTCGGTTATTGATTAAAACCATAACCAAACCAATTTAGTCGGTTTTTAAATGTCTAAAACCATAACCAAACCAATTTAGTCGGTTTTTAAATGTCTAAAACCATAACCAAACCAAATAAAATAATAACCACCGGTTTGGTTATTGTCGGGTTGGTTCGGTTTGGTTCGATATTTTGGTTTATGACTAGCAGCCATGAGACTTATCAGTAAAACATTAAAAAGTTGAAAAAGACATGTCTTTTTTTTTTTTGTTCAAACGATAACTTTTATTTATAGTTTAAGGTGGAATGATATACATCATAGAAACATTTTCACTATTAGTGATAGTGTAGTACTCAAGTTACCCAAAGTTGCTAAACTATTACATATAGAGCTAAAAACTAACTTAGTAGTAGTTGCACCATTTTTGTCATCTTAATACACATACCTGGAAATATAGTAGAGCATAGGAGCTTTTAGTTGTTGTTACAAACATACATATTAATTAAACATAAAGACTACCTAAAATTAAAATGAAAATATATGAAATAAAAAAACTTTGTGTAATGATCCCAAACTTTGGGGCAGTACTTGCATTTTGCCCTCAATTCTCCCATTTTATTAAAAAAAACTCTATGTAATGATCCCAAACTTCAGATGTTTTTCTATCATTATCCCCAAGGCTAGGGTCTCGTCTACAAGGAGTTGTTCTTTTCTGCTTTTTAGGAGGATTACCCACGAAAGAAGTATTAGGGCATTACTATGTGCTTGAGTTGCAGCTAATGCTGATGTTACTGAAGTATCTTCTATAGGAACCTCCAAATCTACAACCTCTGTCCTTTTCATATGAAAAATATTAGAAGTTTAGGACCCATTCAGACAAGAAAAAAGAAAGGTATAAATTCGAAAAAAAGAAGAAGAAACAATCTAAAATCAAATAGCTGACAAAGAAAGGCTAAAAATTTAAGTTAAAGACATTAGACTCTAACATGAGCTTCTGTTAGTAGGTTTACACTTAACACTTAAAGAGTTAAAAGACTTAAAGACATGGGCTTTGACATATTCTTAAAAACATGAGCCTTAAACAATCATGTGAAATAAGTAGACCAAAAATCAAATTAATGATTAAAAGGTATAAAATATTTATAATTATTTATGAAAAACTAATATTATACATATAAATAATTATAAAATTTATGTATATAATTTATCGGTTTGGTTCGGTTATTTTTTAATAGAACCATAACCAAACCAAATATTATCGGTTTTTAAAATTTAAAACCAAATCAAACCAAACCAAACCAAACCAAATGTCGGTTTTTTTATTTGGTTTGGTTAGATTTTCGGTTTGGTTTTGGTTTTAACCAAAACTGTGAACAGCCCTACCCGCTGGTTCTCGTTATATTCATAATCTCACTGGACTCTTAATTCACAAAATGAAATGCATAATCCAAACTTAAAAAAAAAAAACATTCTTTTCATCTTTCTCAAATCAAGTAAAATCTATAATCATATGAAATTTGTAATATAATGCATAATGATACATCGGCTTAAATAGCCGCTTACAAGAATGACATACTATATACGTGACTCTGTCTGCAAAGTCTCTAACATAAATCAATATACCAGAACACACATACTCTGACTCGGCAACACTCCGAAAAGAAATGGAGCTCGTCAATCCAGCTGGAACATCTTCTAGCAATATCCTCTACTAATCTGTCTACACCTGCGTGGCATGAAACGTAGCGCCCACAAGAAGGGGCGTCAGTACGGATAATGTACTGAGTATGTAAGGCATGAGTAACAACATAACATAGATATGCAAAGTAACAAGGAATAAGAGAGATGACCTGTACATCTGAATGCCTCGTAGGGCAAATGTCATGCAAGCTTAACCTTTAAAAAAAAACATTTTATACATATACATAGTAACATGCCCGGCCATTAAGGTGCGGTGTCCTATATATAATATCATGCCCGGCCATTAAGGCTCGGTGTTATCATCATTAGCCCGCGTCCGGGCCTCCCGCGTCTGGGCAATATCATAACATGCCCACTGCAGTGGTGTGCACATCTACGTGCCTGCCCGGCCGACTATAGCGCGGCGCGGTGTGAGAAAATACATACATATATATAAAACATGCATGAGAGCCAAATAAAAGCCATAAGTACATCGGAGTGACGTAAGGTCGGTAACCTCCGATTATATTATGGAATAATCATCGTCGCTTTGTCTCACCTTGAAGGAACAATTATTATAAGGTGAGACTATCAATGAAGAATAGCATTAAGAGGAAAACATAGAATAAGATCATAAATTTCATAAGGCATCAATTCATATACTTTTGGAATCTTAAAAAGAATAGTCATCATCCATGAATAAAATTGAGACATCAAGAAATAGTTCAACATTCTTATATCGTCATTGAAATCATAAACTTGGAACCTTTAAACATGAAATCATTCTCATCATAATAATCATAGAAATATTCTCACCCTTGACATCATTGTTGTCATTGTAAAACATATCCATCGTTGTTGTCGTAAAAGCTTACGGAGTCATAAACCTCTGGTTTAGGAAATACGAACATTTTGGAAAACATTCGGGAATTATTAGGAAGGGGTTATGCCTTGGAATCATGAACGTCTAACTTTTGGAAATAAGGAGGCTATGAACACATTTATGGAATTATAATCATAGGAATCATGCCTTGAAAGAAAGGGACGAGCCTTAACATACCTGGAAGATAATTTTTCGACTTCCAACTTACTTCCCGTCTTGCAATTCACTGAAGATTATTCGTAGCCTCATAATCTACATATACAACCATTCATACTATTATTAGAATCATCATCTCACGCTCGTCTCGAAACTTTAATTAAAATCCTTTTAGATTCTGTCGAAATTCGGGCAGCACCTCCCCTGTTTATATGCCTAGCCCGAAATCCTTATATCAACAACCAATCAACAACAACAATACCAACATCATAAATACCATTATGCATACCAATATACTTCCTAAAACATCCCACACGATGTCTTCTAAATATCTCAACTAACCAACTTGTGATACGACTATTTGAATACTTTATTTCCGTAAAGAAGCCGAAATTAATACCAACACATCAATAACAACATCCTCAACATCCTACAAGATAAATATATGTATTTTCATCCAAATTTCTCTTCAACCCTCAATCCATAAATCAACAACATCAACACAACACACCATAACCTCTATTCTTGAAATTATTCCTTAATTCATATTGATAGAGAACGAGATTCAACAATTCATACCTTATTTTTATGAAGGTAGCAAAATCTTCAACATTTACTTGTTCCCAAGCCAACTCCAACACCAAACAAAATTATAATCGTGACTACGCGTTGCCCGGACTTCGATTGGTATCTCGTAGCTTAAATTTTTGCTCAAAATCTTCAATTTTGTGATGTATTTTTGCTCCCCCATGTTGCTGAATTTTCTGGAAATTTTGAGAGCTTTTTATGACCAAAAAAGAGGGATTTTGACCCTTTTATAAGTGGCAAAGTTGGCACACTGTAGCAGTACTGTAGCCGTTCTGTTTCAGCTTTGTCAGCTCAGTTTGTAACGTCTATAATTCTCTACTCCGATGTCCTATCGACGAGCGGTTTGTTGTATTATAAACTAGACTCGACGAAATACATTTTAGGCTTGTGTTTCACCTTAAAACTCCTAATATACTAGGAGATATGCCCTCCAAAGTTGACTAAAAATCTGCCCAACATTTCTCAAATTTTCGTCGAGCTTATTTTCTTCAATTTGCTTGATCTCGAATTCTTCCGAAACTCTTCATACATGATATTTATCATTTATTATACATGATAATGGCCATGTTCTGGTGTTTCAAAATAGTCTTTCCCGACTACGATTTATGAGATCGTAATTCATCCTTTTACTTCGTTGTTACATACTTCCCATGGCTTGTACCTTCCAAAGCATCATGGGACGTCTCCGACACTCCACTACTATGGTGATGTACGTGTCGTGATCATGCTCTGAAAATGCGAGGTATAACAACGCTCTTGGTATTAAACGATTGCACATACATATCATCTCATCTCCTTTTTAATGCTTTTGTCAAACTCCTTGATTCCTTACAATGTCATCATAGTTCCACCTATGGTAGCGCCCAGATGGCTTGCAATAGCATTTCTTTGTCAACGTTTTATTATTATCATTAATTACTTTACCTCAGATTACTCATCCAATGCGTCAAAAATACATAGCCAAGAAATCTATATTCAAATGGGACTCCATTCGACCCATATAACAATCCTCAACACCATTCCTTATACACTTATATACAATATTTTCTTTTCATCGTTGTTATCCCCTATCACAAGATTATACTTACAACATGCTAATCCACTATTCAAAATATTTTCAAATCCTTGTTTGAATCTTCCTCCAATTTCTTCTCCTCTAATCTTAACATCATTACAAAATAGCTCATAAGCCGGAGACTAAAATAAAATCTTACTTAATCATAACTTCCTTTCAATATGAGTGTTCTTCTCGCTTTAAGTCCTTGGCTCTCCTATACTAGCGGCTAATTGAGATTTGACGAGTTTCCATTCTTGTTCAAATATTTATCGTCGTCTCCACACTATTTTACTAGCCATTTCATCAGGACGGTTATTTATATGGTCCTATGACATATACTCTCACGATTTAATATAAACGGCGACTTATGGTTTCACGACGCAAGAGATATTTTCTAGTCTCAGGTACTTCTGTTGTCATGCTATCCATAGGCTTACTGTCTTTATTTCTTTTGACGATCATTGAGATTCCTGAAAATATTCCTCTTTTAAGACTCTCATCTCTTCCAATGCCGCAATTTTTCTTTAGTAATTCCGTCTGTCCTGATACTTATCCTTGATCACTTGAAGGCCTTCTCATTTCCTCCGTTACCTTGTTGGGGTACATCTACTGCATAGTTACTTGTACCAAAATATTTCTCTGGTACGAGCGATTTGAATCATAGCCCGGGACACAACTTATTGCATCGACAAAACTTATTTCCTTTGATTTGCTAAACCTTCATTATCTTGTCATGCCTCCTTTCCCCCGTATGTCTCATAATATACTTGCATTTAGTCTATTTCCACTTTTCTTTAGCGCATCCTTGCTTTATTAGTTCATTTCAAATTTTGACTCCTTCAAGCCGGTACATTTCTTTCTTCTGTACTTGGAATTATTCTAATTCATCTAAGAAGGTTCTCCTATACCAGTAACATTCAAGTATTGATCGTCTTTGGTAGTCAATTGGCCGAGCCTAGCGATCCCTCAACTCTCCTAGTCCATATAATGCCAAGGTTACCATCATCGCATGGTTTGACTTATTTTTCTTTTGCTAATTGAATTCTTGTATCAAGTCGAATGTCCACACATTTTGTACACAATTCAAATCACTTCCTTCCTTCATGTCTAATAGTCCCTTAGGTTAATGAATCCATGGTGACATTAGAATTCATTAGGCTCCTTATATAATGCCTGACTATACCATGCTCCTTCAGCCGTAAAATAGTGCATTACATTTATTCATACGTATGTACCATTATTGGTCTGGACTGGAAAAGAAAAAAAAATTGTGCAGGATTCCGCTTTTCTTCCGCGATGCGGAAGGAAAGCGCAATGTCCTGAAGCCTTCTGTGCAGGACTCCGCTTTTCTTCCGCGATGCGAACGAAAAGCGGGAAGTTCTGAGGCCTTTCGCTTTCCTTCCGCGATGCGGACGGAAAGCGCAATGCCCTGAGGCTCTCTATGCAGAACTCTGTTTCTCCTTCCGCAGCAATGTTCTGAGGCTGATTTTGAATGAGAAATCAAGGATCTGATTCTTGGCCTTTCGGGGTGACATAAGGTCGTTAACCCCCGAATAGTTTATGGAATTTATATCGAGCCCAAAGGAATAATCGATGACGATGAGTGAAATATTGTCTCAAAACCAATCAAACAACAAGACCTTAAGATTGAAAATACAAGCATAAGAATGAAGTGGGATTTGTTATGGAACGCTCATGTTTATGTACTAATTGGATTCGTGCCAAAGAAAGAGGGAAACGAACACCTTACATCGAAGCTTGCCCTTCACCCGAGCCTATATATCGAGACATATATCATTAATCATACTTTCATCTCATTTCCATCAACTTATAAGTACTCATAGACATTCCTTCCCATGTCAATATCTCTTTATTATCACTTACTAACCAATCTAATCTATAAATCGTAATACTGTATTTGAGTTCCGGATGTCAACTTTCTTTATGTTTCAAATAGGTTCCAATTCGTCGAAATCTCTGATGCAACTCATCCCAGTTTCTTAACTACTAATCATTTTTCCCCTCCAAGATTCCTCTCTTAAATTAAATTAAGATCATTCTGAAACTTCTCTTTGAAAACATCACATAGTTGTTCCTTCAACCATGACTTACCAAATGGCTAATGGTCATATTTTTTTCCTTTACTCTTTCTCTATAAACATGCAAACAATTCAATTTGTAAAAATTCCGGCAGAGTTTCCTCTATAATTCTTACTACCTCATTCCTGCACACAGCCCAGAAAACACATCCAATGCTCACAGAGCAATCACAAATACTCATAATATCTTGCTCAAGTTCTTATATCAACGTCTATCCATATTAATAAGACAAGAGACATACCTTTCAAATGAACAACTTCAATTCGAAGCAATTCTCTCATAGCGGCATAATCACTCGCTTATCCATGATCAAAGCATTCGATTAGAATCCGGGATGTCATATCCTATGATTTAGCTCTATGGCACGATCTAAGATAAGAAAGAAGGTCAATGGTTCCTAAATGCCCTGCAGCCTCTTGTTTATAAGTGTGGCGTGCTTCACACCCATAAACAAGACTCTACTGGACACGACTTTGCAGACAACCCCTAGGACGAACTGCTCTGATACTAATTTTTCACACCCCAATCCTGATAGGGCATGATGGGCACCCGACCCTTACTTAGGCCCGAGCGAACCCACTGGTTCTCGTTATACTCATAATCTCACCGGACTCTTAAGTCATGAAATGAAATGCACAATGGGAGCTTTTCGAAAACATTCTTTTCATCTTTCTCGAATCAAATAAAATTTGTAATCATATGAATCTGTAAAGTAATGCATAATGATACATCGGCTTAAATAGCCGCTTACAAGACAGGCATACTGTATACATGACTCGGTCTGCAAAGTCTCTAACATAAATCAATATACCATAACACACATACTCTGACTCGGCAACACTCCGGAAAGAAATGGAGCTCGCCAATCCCACTGGAACATCTTCTAGCAATATCCTCTACTCATCTGTATACACCTGTGTGGCATGAAACGCAGCGCCCACAAGAAGGGGCGTCAGTACGAATAATGTACTGAGTATGTAAGGCATGAGTAACAACATAACATAGATATGAAAAGTAACAAGGAATAAGAGAGATAACCTGTACATCTGAATGCCTCGTAGAGCGGATGTCATGCAAGCTTAGCCTTTAAAAAAAAAATCCAAAACATAAACATAGTAACATGCCCGGCCTTTAAGGCGCGGTGTTATGTATATAATATCCTGCCCGGCCATTAAGGCTCGGTGTCATATATATAGTATCATGCCCGGCCATTAAGGCTCGGTGTTATCATCATTAGCCCGCGTCCAGGGCAATATCATAACATGCCCACTGCAGTGGAGTGCACATCTACGTGCCTGCCCGACCGACTATAGCGCGGCGCGGTGTGAGAAAATACATACATATATATATATATATATATATATATATATATATATATATATATATATATATATATATATATATATATATATATATATATATATATATATAAAGCATGCATGAGAGCCAAGTAAAAGCCCTAAGTACATCGGAGTGACGTAAGGTCGGTAACCTCCGATTATATTATGGAATAATCATCGCCGCTTTGTCTCACCTTGAAGGAACAATTATTATAAGGTGAGACTATCAATGAAGAATAGCATTTAGAGAAAACAAAGAATAAGATCATAAATTTCATAAGGCATCAATTCATATACTTTTGGAATCTTAAAAAGAATAGTCATCATCCATGAATAAAATTGAGACATCAAGGAATAGTTCAACATTCTTATATCATCATTGAAATCATAAACTTGGAGCCTTTAAACATGAAATCATTCTCATCATGGAAATATTCTCACCTTTGAAATCATCGTTGTCATTGTAGAACATATCCATCGTTGTTGTCATAAAAGCTTACGGAGTCATAAACCTCTCGTTTAGGTAATACGAACATTTTGGAAAACATTCATGAATTATTAGGAAGGGGTTATGCCTTGGAATCATGAAAATCTAACTTTTGGAAATAAGGAGGCTATGAACACATTTATGGAGTTATAATCATAGGAGTCATTCCTTGAAAGAAGGGACGAGCCTTAACATACCTGGAAGATAATTTCTCGACTTCCAACTTACTTCCTGTCTTGCAATTCACTGATGATTATTCGTAGCCTCGTAATCTACATATACAACCATCCATACTATTATTAGAATCATCATCATACGCTCGTCTCGAAACATTAATTAAAATCCTTTTAGATTCTGTCGAAATTCGGGCAGCATCTCCCATGTTTATATGCCTAGCCCGAAATCATAATATCAACAACCAATCAACAACAACAATACCAACATCATCAATACCATTATCCATACCAATATACTTCCTAAAACATCCCATACGATGTCTTCTAAATTTCTCAACTAACCAACTTGTGATACGACTATTTGAATACTTTATTTCCGTAAAGAAGCCGAAATTAATACCAACACATCAATAACAACATCCTCAACATCCTACAAGATAAATATATGTATTTTCATCCAAATTTCTCTTCAACCCTCAATCCATAAATCAATAACATCAACACAACACACCATAACCTCTATTTTTGAAATTATTTCTTAATTCATATTGATAGAGAAAGAGATTCAACAATTCATACCTTATTTTTATGAAGGTAGCAAAATCCATATTGATAGAGAAAGAGATTCAACAATTCATACCTTATTTTTATGAAGGTAGCAAAATCTTCAACATTTACTTGTTCCCAAGCCAAATCCAACACCAAACGAAATTATAATCGCGTCTACGCGTTGCCCGGACTTCGATTGGTATTTCGTAGCTTGAATTTTCACTCAAAATTCTCATTTTTGAGTGGGACTTAGAACCCCTTTTGCTGCTGAAGTTTCTGGAATTTTTGGGACATTTTTGGATGATGAAAATGGGGGTTTGCCCCTTTTTATAAGGGCTGAGGCGGCGTCACTGTAGCAGTCCTGTTTCTGCGTCGGCAGCTCAGTTTGTAACGTCTATAATTCTCTACTCCGATGTCCTATCGACAAGCGGTTTGTTGCATTAGAAACTAGACTCGCCGAACTTCATTTGAGGATTTTGAAACACCTTAAAACTCTAAATATATATGGAGATATACCCCTCCAAAGTTGACTAAAAATCTGACCAACATTTCTCAATTTTTGTCAATTTGCTTGATCTCGAAATCTTCCGAAACTCTCCGCACATGATGTTTATCACTTGTTATACTTAATAATGGCCATGTTCTTGTGTTTCAAAATAGTCTTTTCCGATTACGACTTACGAGATCATAATCACCCTTTACTTAAACAATATACTTAATAATGTCTCGTCCCTCATACTCCAAAGTTGTTTTACCTAGTCGTAACTCGACATACTTACATTCAAATTTAACCAGTGCTTCTCCGAGGTACGGGGTGTAACAGGAACCGTCCATTTACAGATACTAATTAATAGTACACCTTATAAGGAAACAGTAGAGGGAGGTTTCACTTAATTTATTAGAATCGCCTATAATGAATTTTAATGGCCTACATGGCTCACTAGGGTCGCATCTCACTGGAAATAGACTCGGGCTGTGTTACGAAGGAATAATTACTACCGACCGGCAAAGGCATCATCAGGTCTCGCTCCGGCAAAAAACCATCCGTAGGGGCGCCTTCGTTGACGCAGCGCCTATACCGCTGAAGGGGTCATTAAGAAAAGGGTGAGATTTGTTGTGGTGATGTTCCCAACCACTACAATGAATCCGCCGGAGCGTAAGTTGGAAATCTCAGGTACTAAAGGTGATCCCTCACCTTCCACACCCCCACTCAACTCTTCCACCACCCGAAAAAACTCTCCCGCTCTCACAACATTACAACCTCTCAACTTCCCTCCCATTACAAATAAACCGTCCCCTAACCCCATTCAAGTCATGCCCACTACCATGCATATAGAACTTTCCACAAAGTAGAAGGCAAAAATTTTTAACAAGGAGGGTTTCTCATTCAATGCGCAATATTCTCTGAGTCCACAAATCAAGGTACGTAATTTCTCCGATCAACTCTAGAATGATTTTAAGGCTACGAATCTGAGCTTTACATGCCTAAATACTAAAAATTTGCAAGCAAAATTTGAAATTTTTGGTGATGGGTTTCGGGTGGGTGACGGGGAGAAATCCAAAAATTGTTAATTGTTTAACGTCAAAATAGGTTCATCACTGAGTAATGCATTAGAATTCTAGAATTTGGGGTGGGGAAGGGGGGCGGGGGGGGGGGGGGACTTGAAAAACAGTGGGTAGTTGTTCATGTTGGTTGGGTAAGATTCCTTGGAATTTTGGGGGTGTTTGTAGCTTGAAACCATGTTTCATAAAGTTTAGACGTCATGCATGCTTGAATATTAGATGATCTGAGAGTAATACACTGGTTTTGAGTCCAAAATTTGGGAAAAATTTTCGAAAATTTCTTGGTTACTTCAATGAGGACGACGAGTCCGCCACCACAGAAACTATCCCGCTGGCACGACTCCACTCCCACGTCCTATACACGCTACCGCGGATCTTGTCCGCCCTCGCAGACATTCATCCGCAGAAGCGGTCTCACTCCAGCGACACTGCTTCTGCTGCTGCGAGACCTCCACAGATTTGGTGAAAACCAGTAGCTTCGTGCTGGTGCTACTGGGGCTATTTTTGCTTGTTTCTTTGGCTTGAATTAACATGTAATTGGTTACCGGACTTGGCATAATAGCTAGAACTAACTTAGTCGATTGTTGCAGGTATAAATTTTTGAAATCATTCTCAGAATGAAGGAGAGAGCACTGCCCCTAGCCAAAATGTTGCTCCTAGCCAAGGGGGAGCCGGAGGGGAAGGTGGTCAGAACTATGTTCTCTTCCCATCTCGGGAATGCCAGTGCCGTTATTTGGAGTACATGGGGATTGTTGTTAGAACGAGAGCTCAACATGAGAAGGGTATATCAATGTGCTCCTGAGTTCTTTGAGCGATTGTACAGAATTGGGTGGAACTTCTTTGTCGATGATCCTGGCAGGTGAAATAAGGGTTGGGTAAGGGAGTTCTACGCCAATATAAAAATGGTGGAATTGTCTGCTCTGGATCTAGAAATCACGCTACGGGGGAACGTGGTAAGGATTGAGGCTGAGGTGATCAACGCCTACTATGACTTGGAGAACCAACTTGTAAGTGCCATGGCTGAGAAGGACCATGATGATAATGGAGCTTGGCTAGTCTCGAAATTGGTTGTGGAGGAGTCAAAGGGTTCAATCGGTTGGGCCAATAAGAGAATAGGAATCAAGAACACCTACTTCACTGCTTAAGCCAGGAGGTGGCTGAATATCATCACCCGACGGGTACACCCTTGGGCAACACTACCAATGTCACCTACACTCGAGCCTTCATGATTGTTTGCATTCTGGATGACGTTCCAGTGAATATGGGTTATCACATAGTTCAGGAGTTTGTGGCAGAGCCGGGTTTGAACCTGATGTTTCCCTCCCTCATCACCGCCCTATACGAGGAGGAAGGTTTCCCATGAAGAGATGAGGATGAATGGGTTGATTCTGACATTGACTTCAACCCTTTGAAGGTGAAGGGGTATGGTACCGCGATCCGGAGCAAGAAGAGAAAGGTTGATACGAGTATCGAAGTTGATGCGAGCCTTGGAGAAGGTGAGGATGAGGCTGCACCCTCACAGACTCAGGGACCCTTCAAGCGGCTGGGCTCACAAATGTTGGATATGAAGGGGTTGATCCTCCAATTTTTATACTTATATAAGAAACTACCAAGTGTTTTTATTCAAGTCTGTTTTCAACCATTGAAGCCCATATACTCAGTCCGTATTCTAAGTTCCAAGATCCGTCTAATCTCAAAAATCAATCCAACAAGTTGTCCAATTTCTTATCAACGTCCAAAATATACAGATTGGTACATCCTTTAAACTTAGCCCAATTCTTTCTCCATTAGTTTAGAAAAACGTCTTTAAGGCCCATTTGTTGCCAATATAAACTTTTAACTGTTTCGTACTTAAGGTGGAACGGTTCTTTGATCATTTTGAAAGAAGTGTTCACTTTGTTAGACTTAAAACCGTTTTCTTTAAGTAAATCTCATTTCCTATTGTTACTTTTAAACCGTAACATTTTGAGAAAAAACTAACTCTTGAAACCTCTTAAGTTAAGGAAAGATTATTAGCCATATTTGAAAATTGATTTGTTTTGACGACTTACCTAAACTACTGAGTGTTTTCCTAAGTTCTAACATACATAATGGGTTCCAATAATCATCAAGCGTTTTTACAAATATAATTTTTACACAAATAATGAATTTAAGAGGGAGGTTTAGGCTGGTGGGCCTACCTAAGCCCACCAGTTTGCTATTTTCACCCATAGCTAGGCCTTCACTATTTTCACCCATGGTTGGGCCTTCAATATATATTAGCTTCACTTGCCATTTTTCTCACACGGACTCGATCGACTAAGATAATTAGGCCTTTAGCCCAACAGGTTTATGCAAGGACACAGCCCAAGTGGCCCGAGGAAAGTCACATAATCACAACAAAATGATAAGGATTAGTATGGGTCTAGATATTTAGTAATGCAAAATTTCATAATCCAAAAGACGGAAGGCTCAAAACCATCACATAAACAAGTAAGAAGATTAAGTTTTAATTCAGCTAAGACAAACAGTTCACGGCGCAAATGAGTGACTAAACAAGAATAGCCAAACTGGGCCGAATTTCGGAATTAAGCCTATTGTACACATAGAGGCCCACCACAGGAAGAGGAAGGGAAGGCTCAAAAATTAAGAAGAGTAGATTATCACAACCAAGTAAAGAGTGATATGCCATGTATACACAGGTATACCAAACTCATATACTCTGAAGTATATGTGAGACTGGGTATAGCTTGTACACAAGCATATCCACACACAAAATCAATCATATGTTAAGACTTATGCATGTTTCATATTTTGATCAAAAAATAAAGTCATAACAGGTTCGGGAAAGGGGCAGCATATACGAAACAGATCTCAAGATATACATAGTATACATAGACTCAATTAAGAAAATGCTATAGAATTATTTTAAAACATGGACATAAACCCAAGTAGACAAAGAATGCAAGCAGGTCTTATCAGTATGCTCGCTAGTACAAAACACAATACCTTAAGCTAGAGCTTTATCCATTTTCAAATTCCACTTAAGTCCATATTTTATGACCAACTCCTAGTTTAATGAACGTGAACAGAGGCTAACAAATGTACAAAGTTATAGATATGAGACACTTAGCATGGACACGGATAGGCAAAAACAAACAGCAGCACTCCATCTTTTGTTTTGACAAAATTCATTTTAGAATCCAGGGTCATGTCTACTACAAATGCAAACATGTATCATGTGAAGATGCACTCTTTACTCATAAAATGCTCCCAGTTAAAGCGGGGGCGGAGGGGGGGGGGGTGTGAAGAGGTCCAAAGGGTGATCATATAGTATATGCATAGCATGTTTTATCCATAGGGAATCTCAAATGCTTTGCCAGATTCAAAAGATTATTTACACAAGTTCAAAGGTGCTAACACTGAGTTCATAATGCTTTTAACCCTTTTTTAAAACATATTCTGAGACTCATACTACTAACCAACAGCCAAACACATAGAATAGACTTTCACAATTTTAAACAGAGCCATTAAGGAGCATGCAAAGGGTTTGAGTCATTTTTTCAAATCAAATCAAAGTCATCTCAGCCTCAACAGACACAGTTTTTTGGTCTAGTGAATAAAGAGGTTCCATACCACTATCCCCTACATATCTCTAAACAAAGCAATAGCATTTTTTGACTCCAACAATACATCACAGAAGCAACAGTGTGGTACACCAAACAATATGGGTCATAAATAGCCCTAGATTCAACTTTAAACTAGTGTAGGCATGCTTCAAATATTAACATTAGTTTGCGTACTAGTCCAAATCAAAGAGGGGTTGAATATGCTAGCCATGTTGTCAAAACCAAAAGGCTTATAGTCATGTCTAGTGTACATTTAGATTAGAGAGGTAAAGTCTAGCATTCATGAGTGATAGGGTAACACAAACAGTCAACAAAACAGTCAAATACATGTTAATCATGCATAGTAGGCTTAGGTATCAAAACCAAGTTCAGTACTCATCAAGTAACACAGTAGTAGATCATATAGGCTCATATTTAGATAATAGGCAAAGATTAGCATGATCCCTAATGTACAGGATTGAAACATATAGGTATATCATCAATCCGTTAGTCAAAAGAGACTTAAGTTAGCAAGACATGGGGTAGGAGTTAAACACCCTAGATAGAATAACTTTAACAGAAACAATATGGAACAAAACAAGCTTGCATTTAACATTACATCTAACATAGCACATAAACTCAATAAGACCATAAAAACACTGCATCATATATTAAAGGAATAATAGGCAGGGATCAGATTATTAGGTATTTCACAAATAAGTTCTAGAATTGAATACCACTTCATAATGATCAAAAACTAATCAAAACTGGATTAAGGCAGTGTATAGACATGTTTTACTAGAACAAAACTAACACATAAGAACATACTTTAGTTTAAAGAGGCTAAGCTAACACATGGGACATACTAAGACAGATTAAGCTTAAATTAATATAAAGACTAAACCAACTAAACTAAAATTAACATACAAAAGACTACTTTAACTATATGAACTAAATTAACTAACACAGAAGCATATTTAACTAAACATAAACCAAACTTAGCATA
The DNA here is from genome assembly GCF_019175385.1 of Lycium barbarum. Lineage (NCBI taxonomy): Eukaryota > Viridiplantae > Streptophyta > Magnoliopsida > Solanales > Solanaceae > Lycium > Lycium barbarum. The sequence goes on from NC_083343.1 coordinate 17,945,060, forward strand.
TAAACACATAAACACAGATAGCTAAACAAAAGAACTGAAAAAACACAAGAAAAATAAAATGGAAAGAAGATTACCTCTTCCAGGTGCAGCCTTGAGTCGAGAATGAACCTTGAAGATCCTTTGCTCCTTAAAATCCCCAAACTCAGCCACAAACAAGTAAAAAAAATAAATTAAACCTTAAAATTTTGAACTTAGTCAAATAATTAAAGGTCTCAAAAGTTAGAAACCCTAGGTAATTCGACTTTTGAGTATAGTGATGTTTCAATATGCTCCAAGCTCCCCAGAAATGTGGAGAATGGGGTTCTTTTTATAGAATCTCCAAATTTTCAAAAACCCTAAACAGTCTGATGTGGGACTTTGGGGTTTTTTCTCACAAATTAACTTCAACACATCAATCAACGGATAAGAATGAAGGTAAAGGGAGATCCACGGTCAGATTTTGCCCCATATGAGGACAATCAGCGCGATTCTCCTCTAACCAATGGCAATTGCCCATTCAAACTCAGATACAAATAAATCTAATTAAAGAAAATCAGTTCTTCCCCTTGAGATTCACAGAAAAGTGAAGAGAGAGGATGATATTGTACCGCGTTTGGGTGGCGTTTGGTGAAATAGAGTGGAAATCATAAATGCTTTGCTTCAAATGGCCATACAGACCTGTCAAAGACTTTTTCTTATCTGAAACTTTGCCAAAAATGCGGTGGTTATGAGGAGAGAGAGACATGAGTGACGCAGCTAGGGTTTGGTGTGGGGAGGAAAGGGAAAGGGGAGGTAGGGCTCTATTCGGTGGAAAGTGAAAGCGTTTAGGGGTTTTACCCCCTTTAACTTGCCATTGGGTCGGGTCTGCCCGACTTAGGCTGGACTCGGTCCATTTTTAAAAGGCTGATGGGTTGTTTAAATTGTATACATGTATACACATGATATACATGCATATCTGTGTATACTTGCGTATATATAACCGACTTTGATACTCGTTTAAATAAACAACCAAAACTAAGACAAAACTAAATCATTTAGACTATTAATCATAATTAAATAAAACTAATTAAACAAATAAAGGCTAATTATTGCAAATGATGTCCCTCAAATTGGCTTTAATTTAAACCATGCTATTCCAATGATGGCCTTTTTGGTCCATTTAACCAATTTAAAGTAAAGGATTAGAAAAAAATGACCTCGACTGATTAATCAATAAGTTTGGCTATGTCAAATAAGGGTCACAATAATTTAAAGACTAATTTTGTAATAATGACCTCAGTTATGGAAATTGATTTTCAATTGAGTCACAATTGAACCAAACAATTGATTATTTCAATTGTAGCCATTTAGTAGACAATTTACATAATTAATCACAATTATATACTCAATTAATTATGATAAAATTCTAATAAATTGAATATGCAAGACTGAGTTGAGGGGCAAAGTGATCGATTCATTTAATTAATCAAATTTCTTGAATTAAACAAAGTAAAAAACTTGCTAATTGACAATTTAACAATTTTGGACAATTAAATAAATAATTGTTATATATTGCTTTTCTCTTGGTTAATTTAGCAAATGTCATAATCGTCGCAATAAATGTGTAAATTAATTTCTAAAATGACTTGTAATATTATAGGAATTATTTTACTAAATAAGAATGGTAAAATATTATCTAAATAAATTTATAAAATCATTTTGATTTCTAAAAATACACACTTCACTCTGTTTGATATCCAAGGACTCTGAGCAATTAAAATAAATTATGGGAGGTCAAAAATTAGGTGTCAACATCAAGTATGTCCAAAGCATCGCGGATGTTTCCTTTTCACTTATCATCATCAGCACCTATCACTGGTAGTATCAATGTATCATGGAAATGAGAATACATGCACTGCAAATGACAATATCAAGTGAATCATATCAATTCCATACATGCACTGCAAATGACAATATCAAGTGAATCATATCAATTCCAATTGTGCCACACAAGGACACATGTCACGATATCAATATCAAGTCTAGTCCTTTTCTCTATCCATGATAATGTCAAGATAAGTGAGAGACAACCGTATCATAATCATAATATTTACTTAGTCCAATATCACACACATGGAAACAAGCCAATAAATCACAAGAGACAACAAGTTCACAAATCACTCAACAATATAAATTCTAAGTAATCCATCCCAACTCCATACCCGAAGGCTTAACATGTTTTCTCCGACAATAACTAACTCTACAAATGCTTCGCTAACCAAAATCTAACCAAAAGGGTAAGCTAGGGAAACAATATAACTCAAGTCACACGGCACGAGCCTAATCATACTAACTAGTCACTAGCACACACAGTCAAGGAAATACCAAGCTTGAATCACAAGGCGACAAGCAACACATAACAACACGAACCTAGAATTATCCATCCCAACACCGAAGACTTAAGCATGCTTTCTCCGTCAACCTCTACTTTACATAGATGAAATCCTAATGGAGTCTAACTCAAGTAAGCCGTAACCTACCTCGAGGCCGAGCAGGTGCCGCGAACATCCACTTGATCTTCGTCTTCCACTTTCGAAAAGGAAGCCGGGGCGGAAGGGTCTAGAAATAGTAAGAAATCTAAGTAAGCGAAGTGTTGAGGATTAGGGTATTCGAGGATTAGGGTATACACACCCAACAAGAAATTAGAGAATCTAATATACGACTCCGGGCCTATAAATGTAAAACCAGAACTTTTCCCCAAACTAGGTTTTCTAGGTCTCCATTGATTAATCACCTATATTTTATAGTCATCTAAACCCCAAACAAGTCATCAATTGCATTCTTCCTTGAATTCTCCAATTTCAAGAAAACTCAAAACTTAATCCATTTGCAAAATAATGGAAGGAATAAAATTTGAAGTTCGGTAACTAGCTTAGGCTAGGAACCAAGGAGTTCTTTCTACAATGCCATGATTCTAAGTTAAGAAAACCATTTTACCCACCTACAGTTTTACAAGTTAGATTGTTCCCATTTTATTAAGTTCTAGAATCAAAACCTTAATAAGTAAAGGATGAATCACAGAAGAATGAAATAGTTAAGGTGTAGAGCTTAGCCTTCCCAAGGTTCCATGAGATTTCCTCTGAAAATGCCCAAAAAGGCGGCTTGGAATAAGAGTTGGGTGAAAAATGAGGTCAAATCCCAAAATGAGCATTAAATACTAGGTCTGCCCAACGACTCTTGCTGTGGCGAGTATGGGTGGTTGGGCGAGCTACCGCTACGGCGCATATCGTCCGCTGGGGCGGACTTTAAGGAATTTAGAGTTGTTCCGCTATGGCGATATAACTCGTTGGGGCGGTTGCATCTAACTTCGATTAATCCGCTACGGCGGCTAGCAGCACGCTAGGACGGACTCGCAGGGGCAATTCACCCCTCGCTGGGGCGAGGCAATGAGTTTGGGTGGCCCTAACTCGATCTTTAATTTCCTTCTAACTGGACTAAAGGTCAACTTTAACTGAAAATCCCCCGCGTACAACTGAGGGGGCACAACCGACCAAGGATGATTAGGACACGAATTGACAAAAGTCGATAATGACCAAACGGTTCGTTATAGGAAGATTATTAATTACACAGCTTAGTAATTACGGCAACCTGTTTATTTGTCGTAACTTAATTATAGTGTAACTACACACATATTGTTTGCTTGCACAAGTGTTATTATACGATTGGATTAATTTAAAAACAAAATTTACTTATCAAAAATTAGAAGTTGATATGTGACAAATATGTGCATTTATAAATTATTAAATTAGGTATTTAAGATATATTTTGTTTCTTGAAAATATATTAACTAATAATCATATACTTGTAAATTGTAAAATATTCTTGTTATATATTTTTCAAATTAATTATAAATAAAAATCAAAAGTATACATTTTATAAGAACATCGTAGGCTGGATGTATGTCAAAAATATTAATATTTATAAATCTAATGACATAACATTGTTCAAATGTTTGACAAGAAAAATAATTTATCAATTGTAAGTGAAAAATGAACAGCATGCAATGTGAAATAAGAAGTCAATACTACTAAAGCAAATAATTTGAAATTAAAAATATAACCTAAATTAAAAATCAAAAAAAAAAAAAGGTATAGCATAATACTCTTATGTCAAATTCAATCATAACATATAAAATATATTCCAACATAACGTAAGTAATTATAATTCAAAATAAAGAAAAAACATAAGTCTATAACCTCATTCAACAATGAAATTCTTCTTTTGTGACATAACTCATTTTGTTAACGACTTATTCTTTCAAATATTTGAAGGTGTAGTTGCAAAAACTAGAATAATAAAGCAATTATTATTCTACTATTTTTTTTTCTTACACATTACAATGCATTCCCTTAGTTTCTACTACTTTTTCTACCTTTTGCCTTGAACACTGTTGCTATCTACTTGTTCTACATTTATGTATTTTGGAATCTAGTTTATATAATAAACCACACGGGGGTACCTCAAAGAGTAAAAGTACTCTCTGTATCACAACTTGATAAACTCCCTAAATAACAGGAAAGGCGTTGGTTATAAAAAATCCCAACAGTAAACCAACTGAAGAGGGAAGATCATCAAGAAGAATTGAAGCGTAAAGGAAAGAGGCGACGAGAACGGAAAGATGGCAGCGAGCAAGATGAGAGAGGGGAGCGATGGGGTGGTCAGCGTTTTCGCTACGTTTGGGAAGAGATAGACTTTAGAGGTTTTGGGTTTGTTTTGGTTAAAATGGAAAATGACGTAAACGGGAATTGAAACGAAAGTTCATTTGTGTGTGTCATTCCGTAAGCATGAAAATGAGGCAGTCATTTTACTTTCCTTCTTTTTCGTATTTCAGAGTTCACACTCTATTCAAAGAATAGTGCCAACTAGCCTTATTTCTTTTTTAGGTTCATGCAAAACCTATGCCTTTAATTAAGGCTAGAAAAATAGTATAAATAGTCTAGTACTTTCTGCAATTAAAAACCATTCTTTCCATAAATTGATCCTCTTCACATAACAATTATATATATGGCTTTAAGGAAGTTGAACTGTGTATTTTTATTGGTATCTATGTGTGTTTTTGTAATTAGTTCTCCTGAGGACAGGGCTGGTTCAACTACTGATGCTGCCTGTGAGACCCAATAATTATATAAAAGGAAAAAAGCAAAATAATGAAATAAGAAATTAAAATAAGTGATTGGACGATTGATAAGGAATTGTGGGCGGCAGCAGCAACAAGTTGTAGTACGTGATCACATGACAACCAATTTGCAATTTGCAAATGTCACAATACATAAACAAGCCCTTTAACTTGGCGCGAGTTGGTAACTATGACCTTAAACTTTGCTAGTGCACAAGTAGGCACTTAAACTTGCCAAAAGTTGAACATATAAACACATATGTTGACAGTGACGCTGATGTGGCAGTGACATAACACTGAACAAAATTATGTGTCACGTCAGTGCCACGTTAGCATTTGTGTTTACATGTTCGACTTTTGGCAAGTTTAAGTGCCTACTTGTGCACTAGAAAAGTTTAAGGTCATAGTTGCCATCACTCTCATCCACCAATGTCTGGATGATGGCATGTTCGAAAAGGTGGCTGATGCAACCACCTCAAAAGAAGCTTGGGAGATTTTACAAAATTCTCTCCAAGGAGTTGATAAAGTAAAGAAGATAAAACTTCAAACTCTAAGGGCTGATTTTGAAGTTTTAAAAATGAAAGAATCCGAATCCATTTCGGATTTCTGTTCAAAAGTAATGGCTATTGTAAATCAGTTGAGAAGATACGGGGAGGAAGTAGACGATGTGCGTGTGGTGGAAAAGAACCTTCGCTCTTTAACACCTAAATTTGATATTGTAGTGTGTGCTATTGAGGAGTCTAAAGATTTAGACTCTATGACGGTAGAGCAATTGGAGGGATCTTTACAACCCCATGAAGAAAAGATTAAAAGGAGACAAGAAGAGCCACTGGAGCAACTTCTAAAAACTCAGGCATCCTTCAAAAATTTTGGACGTGAAAAGAGTTATAGAGAAAATGGACGAGGAAGAGGTCGTAGCACTCGTGGAATGGGATGAAGCATGGACAACACCATCAACAATGAAGGGAGAAGCCAACAACCAATTAGAGGTCGTGGTCGTGGACAAAGAGGAGGAAGAGGATGTGGCTACTACCAGGGTACCAATGCAACGAGGTATGATAAATCTAAAATTGAGTGCTACAACTGCCATAAATTTGGACATTACTCTTAGGAATGCCACAGTAATGTTGAAGAGAAAGTTAATCTTGTTAACGACAAGAAAGAATAAGATGAGTCAACATTGTTAATGGCCCTCAAAGAAGAAGATAACGATGATTGTAGTTCGTGGTATCTTGATAATAGAGCAAGCAACCATATGTGTGGATGCAAAGGTATGTTTGTGGAGCTCACCAAGAAGGTGACAGGCAAAGTGTCCTTTAGAGATACTTCAAAGGTACAAATCGAAGGAAAAGGTACAATTCTAATCTCCTGTAAAGATGGTGGCCACAAGTTAATTCAAGATGTTTATTATGAGCCAAAATTGAAAAGTAATATCTTGAGTTTAGGCCAACTTCTTGAAAAAGAATATGATATTCATATGACGAATATGCATCTTTGGCTTAGAGATTCAAGTGGAAAATTAATCGCAAAAGTGCGCATGGCAAAGAATAGATTATTTTCTTTGAATCTTAAGACAATAGATGCAAAGTGTTTGAATGCTAATGTGCAAGATGAATCTTGGTGTTGGCACATGCGATTTGGGCACTTGAATTTTGAAGCACTCAAATCAATGGGTGAAAAGAACATGGTACATGGGATTCCTTCAATCAACCATCCCAATCAGTTGTGTGAAGCTTATCTTCTTGGAAAACATGCAAGGAGGAATTTTCCAAAAGAGGCCACGTCAAGAGCAATCAAGCCACTGCAGCTTGTTCATACTGATATATGTGGTCCAATCAATCCACCTTCTTCTGGTAAAAGTAAATACTTCCTGCTCTTTATTGATGATTTCAGTAGAAAGACTTGGGTGTATTTCCTGAAGCAAAAATTAGAAGCTTTTGTTGCATTTAAAAATTTCAAAGCACTTGTAGAAAAAGAGAGTGGCTATAAAATAAAAGCTTTAAGGTCCGATAGAGGAGGCGAATTCAATTCAAAAGAATTTAATGAATTTTGTCAGTCTCATGGAATTCGTCACCCTCTAACGGTACCTTATTCACCCCAACAAAATGGAGTTGCGGAGAGAAAGAATAGAACAATTCTTAATATGGCTAGATGTATGCTGAAAGCTAAAAATAAGCCAAAAGAATTTTGGGCCGAGGCTGTTTCTTGTGCAATGTATTTGAGCAACAGGTCTCTAACAAGAAATGTTAGAGATCAAACACCTCAAGAAGCATGGAGCGGAAGAAAGCCAAGTGTTAAGCACTTGAGAATATTTGGGAGCATAGCCTATGCTCATGTGCCACATCAAGGGAGAGCGAAACTTGACGATCGAAGTGTCAAGCATGTGTTTGTTGGCTATGACACAAGTTCAAAAGGCTACAATTTATACAACCCAAGCAACAACAAAGTGGTGGTGAGTCGTGATGTTGAATTTGATGAAGAAGCGACATGGAATTGGGAGGCTCAGGAAGAAAGGACATATGACTTTCTTCCATACTTTGGAGATGATGAAAAGCAGGAGACCATGACACCTGCACAGGATGCAACCCCACCTTCTTCTCCAACAAATGTTGCATCTCCTTCTTCTCAAGAAGGTTCAAGTGAAAGGCCACAGAGGCTGAGGAGCATCCAAGAGCTCTATGATGATACAGAAGAAGTTACTAATTTTGATTTTTTGTATTGTCTCTTTGCTGACAGCGAACCAATGAGTTTTGATGGAGCTGTTATAGATAAAAGGCGGAGACAAGCCATGGAGGAGGAGATCAAGGCAATAGAGAAGAATAACACTTAGGAATTAACAACTCTTCCCAAGGGTCATCAAGAAATTGGTGTTAAATGGGTATACAAGGCAAAGAAGAATGCCCATAGGGAGGTGGAAAGACACAAGGCTAGACTTGTGGCTAAAGGCTACAAGCAAAGGAAAGGCATTGACTATGAGGAAGTCTATGCACCTGTTGCCCGCATGGAGACGATCTGTCTCCTGATCTCCTTGACGGTGCAAATGAAGTTGAAAATCCATCAACTAGATGTCAAGTCAGTATTCTTAAATGGATATCTTTAAAAGGAAGTCTATGTTGAGCAACCACTGGGCGTTTTGGTCAAAAATCATGAAGATAAAGTGTTGAAGCTGAAGAAAGCTTTATATGGATTAAAGCAAGCTCCACGAGCGTGGAATAGTAGCATCGACAAGTATTTCCAAGACAATGGGTTTACTCGATGTCTCTATGATTATGCTCTTTACATTAAAGTTCATACAAATGGAGATATTCTGCTTGTTTGTCTTTATGTTGATGATATGTTGATGATCTTATTCTAACAGGTAATAACCCAAGGTTGTTTGAAGCTTTCAAGAAAGCTATGTCCCTTGAGTTCGAGATGACGGACATAGGGCTCATGGCATATTACTTGGGCCTAGAAGTGAAGAAAATGGAGGAAGGCATCTTCATATCTCGAGAAAGCTATACAAAGGAGATTTTGAAGAAGTTCAACATGTTCGATTGCAACCCCGTGAACACCCTAATGGAGAGTGGAACAAAACTATCAAAGCTTGATGATGAAGAAAAAGTGGACTCCACTTTATTCAAAAGTCTTGTAGGAAGTTTAAGGTACTTGACCTGTACAAGGCCAGCTATACTCTTTGCAGTTGGAGTAGTAAGCCGCTTCATGGAAGCTCCTACCTCCACTCACTTGAAGGTTGGTAGAAGAATTCTTCGTTACCTAAAAGGTACGATAGACCTTGGGCTGTTTTATACTTCTTCTAATGACTTTAACCTTGTGGGATTTTGTGATAGTGATTATGCGGGAGATATTGATGATAGAAATAGCACAACTGGTTTTGTGTTTTTCTTGGGTGATTGTATTATTTCTTGGAGTTCAAAGAAACAATCCATTGTTACTATCTCGACTTGTGAGGCTGAATACGTGGCAGCAACATCATGTACGTGTCATGCCATTTGGTTGAGAAGATTATTGAAGGAGCTCAATTTGCCACAAATTGAAGCCATAACGATTTGTGTTGACAATAAATCGGCACAAGCACTTGCCAAGAATCCGGTGTATCATGATCGAAGCAAGCACATTGACACAAGGTATCACTTCATCAGAGAATACATTGCCAAGAAGGAGGTAGAACTCAAGTATGTGAAATCTGACGATCAAGTTGCGGATATCTTTACGAAACCTCTCAAGTTTGAAGACTTTCAGAGATTGAGATCAAATCTTGGAATGAAGAAGAAAAATTAAAATTAAGGGAGAGATTTGTGAGACCCAATAATTAAATAAAAGAAAAAAAGAAAAAAGCAAAATAATGAAATAAGAAATTAAAATAAGCGATTGGACGATTGATAAGGAATTGTGGGCGGCAGCAGCAACAAATTGCAATGGCAACAAGTTGTAGTACGTGATCACATCACATGACAACCAATTTGCAATTTGCAAATTGCAATTTAACTTTGTTGTGATTGGTTGATCCGAAGGCAACTTTTCCTATAAATAAAGGAGTACGTTACTCAGTTTAAACACACCAATTGAGAGAGAGTATTACATAGAGAGTTGAGAGCAGTTCACAGACTGTGATAGAAAATAGTCTGTGAAGAAAATAGAGTGTGTGAGCGGATGTTATAGTGAAGTATTTAAAATAAAGAGTGTTATTTTCTTTGAGTGTGGTATAGTCTTTTAAGACTATCAAGTTGTAATATTTCTCACTATAGTGGTATTGTATTGCTCCTCTCGTGTATTGTATTTTATCTCCACGTTAAAAGATTTGGTGTCGTTGTTACTCTCTCGTTCTTATTATATAACGTGGATATTATTCCTGGGTGGGATCATTATTTCCCAACACTGCCAAGAAGACCAAAGACAATGTCACTGACACTGCTACAGGTTCGTACTTTCTTCTATAAGCCTCAAAGGCGAAGTCACGATTTTAAATTTATGAGGTTACAGGTATGTTTGTTTTTTACTAGACTTCCTGCCATTCAAGTGTCAATATTATTTCAACAATAACATCCTTTTCTTTTCTTTTGGCTCATCTTTGCAGTACTTGCTCAGGTGAAAAGTTCAGGGTCAAGCCATTGGACCTGCAGGTTTTTTTTATTGATGACTACCTAATGCACATCATCGCTGCCCTCCCAGACAATTCTCCCATTTAATTGTTTATATTTTAAATGGGCTTAAATGGGAGAATATTCGGGGAGGGCATCGATGATGTGCATTAAGTAGTCATCAGTAAACAACCTTCAGGTCCGGTGGCTGATCCTGAACTTTTCACCTGAGCAAGTACTGCAAAGATGAACCAAAAGAAAATGATGTTGTTGCACCTCATTTTTACCAAGGCTAAACAAAGCACAACTTATGAAGCTCTGAAATAATTAATTATGTACAGAGTCGTCACCTAGCATTTAAGGTATACTAGGGTACCTATAAATTATTAATATATGCAGCTTAACATGGTCTACGAAAATAAGTGAGATTCTAGGTAAGGGTTCAAATTATTCCGAAGGGAAGGTGTTAGGCATCCTTCAGAATCCACAAATGTGGTTCCCGGCTAGACCAATTTAACTATACGAGGGATGTGTAAAAAGGCTTGATTATTATTTACAAAAATTAATAAAATTTAGACTAAAGAATAACTAATATGACTATTCACATAAATAATCATGCAATACGTATTTTATACATATGTGATATAATAATTATTTAAAAAAAAAAGTTATGTGCAACTTAGAAGTTTGGGTATGTGAAAAGAGTATAAGGAATGGACATGAAATTATTCTGCACACAAGGTGTGTTAACTAATTTAACTAGCTAAGTATGTACACCTAATCAATTAATTATGAGAGTACATTTTAAAACCTAAATATTGAGGTAAATTACCCTATTTATTTACTTAAGTGTGCTAAGCTACTAAATTAAAACTCTAGCGAAACATGATAACTATAAGAATATTAACTACAAAAATAATAACTGTCTAATATTAATTTATCTAAAACACATAAAATTTAAATCACCTAAGCAAATCATAAATAAATACCACTAGCCTACACCCTAAAAAGTAAAGTTTCACTATATTTTATGGTTGCATAATTTAAGAATGTAAAAAAAAAATATAAACAAAGAATTTAAGAAGCTACTTGAACTTCTTTTGAGTGCCATCTTTCAAAAAATAACTTCAGATACCTGCATGAGACTTAATAAAAAATGTTAGTAAGAGAATAAATAACTATCGGAAGAATTAAAGAAATAATGAATAAACTTAAAATAAAAAAATCCGTCTTTGTACATGGAAGGCCTTGGAAATCGACGGAAATTTCTTCATCGGCCACGATTAATATAATAGAATTCCATAAAGAAGTACCAGTTTGCTATCCTCTTTACTATAAGATAATCATCCATTTTGAGTCCAACAAATTGCATATATATATATATGATAAGGCGACAAATTGCATAAATAAAACACACAAAACAAAGCATTTGAACAAATCTTTTATATGGTATTCATTTCGCCTGAAAATCGAAATACCCAGTATGATTTGGTGAATCTAACTAAAAATCCAAGAATTCAAGAAAACTTTGCTTATCATATCTCTACAATTTTTATAGGCGAAATTCTACAGTCCAAGAAACAAAGGGAAAGTTGGAAACATAGGAAAAGCCCAACAGAAGAACAAAACATCAGAAACAACAAAAACATTTTCAGTCGGCACCGTTAAAATTTAAACCCAACAAGAAACTTTATTCCAAGAATCAGGCTGCACATTGACTCAATCATTTCATAATCAACGATCCAACAAACTCAAAATTCAATCTTTACTCATTTACACCTCAAATTTTCAGCTCAACTAATAACCCCGCAACCAAAAGCCAAAAGAGTATCTTCTTACAAACAAACAAACAAAAAATAAGAAACAGGTCTGAAACTCAACTTCATAATCAAAGATCCAACAAACACCTCAAAATTTCAATCTTTACTAATTTACACCTCAAAATTTCAACACCACAAAAATTCAGCTCAAACAATAATCCCACAACCAAGAAAGCCAAAAAGGTATCTTCTTATGAACAAACAAGAATAAAATAAAATAAAAAACGAGTTATGAAAGTTGAAACTCAAGTGAAACTGAAGAATTTCAAAGAGAAATTTGAGGAAAAAGGAAAGAGAACTACAAGAGGGGGTGGGGGCGCATGGGGGTGTCGTTGACGGTGACGAAAAAGAGAGGCAGTGGCCGCGGTGGGAGTTGTGGCCGCTTGTTGTTGGCTGCTCCGTTTGGTTTTCACGGCTGCTCCGGTTCACCGGAGCTAAAGCTCCTCGCCGGAGCAGTGGAGGGGTCGGCAGCAGTGAGGGTGATGGTCGGCGGCGGCTAGGAGAGAAATGGGGGGAAATGTTTAGGGTTCTTGTTAGGAGAGAAGAAGAGCCAAATCTGAAAATTAGGGTGTGTTGTGCAAATATGTGTTGGATTCCAATAAAATTAAAACCTCCCCCCCTTATTTTATAACATAAAGTCCAAAACAAATGTGGAGTCATACCCCCTTGTCCCCTTATTTCTTTTAACTAATCAAAACCTAACCCATCACCTCAAAATGTTCACTTTAAAAAAATGACGAGACCTTTATTTGATTGAATTTTGCTCTGTATTTAAAAATTAATTGCTCCGATTTTCTCTGCACCGTCAGGCTGCACTAAAAAAATATAATTAATTAATACATGTATAAATAATAACGTAAGTATAAAAAAATATAAATATTAATGTGCAAGATATGAAAATGTATTGCTACAAAATTAAGAAACAATTATTAATTTCACGAAAATGGTAATATTACGCTATACATGTGCAAAATAATGACTCTTGAAAAAAAATGACAATAAATTGATAAAATTCCCAAAATAATGATAATCATCAATAAATTGTTGAAAAAGTGTAAAAAATGTATTTCGTGCTCTTTAACGAATCAGGGCCCCCAAAACGTTAATTTTAAGCACGTCGAGCCAAAATTAGGTGTCAACAATGTTATGTTGCAATTACATTGACACTTGAACCGCTGAAGGTCCAGTAAAACAACAACAACATACGTGTAATCCCATAAATTTAAAATCCTGATTCCATCTCTGAGGCTTACAGAAGAAAGTACTAACCTGTAGTAGTGTCAACCTTGTCTTTGGTCTTCTTGGCAACATCAATGGCTGAATGCCTGAATCACACCTTTCCTCATGAGAACTAGTTACAAAAACACACATAGATATCAATAACAATACACAGTTCAACTTTTTTGAAGCTATATATATAATTGTATATTAACCAAGTTAACTATAATATATGTAAAGAAGAATACTTAGAACAAACAATTTATGGATCGAATGAATATTCATTGCAGAAAGTACTCTACTATTTATACTATTTTCTAACCTTAATTAATTGCATAGCCTTTGCATGAAGTAGATATATCCCGAAAAAGAGATAAGGCTAATTGGCATAATTGAGATATATTGGAGCACATGTTAACTGTTGGTTTACTATGATCAGAACTGCTTTGACCACTTCTTTAGCTAGTAGTTAGAATTTTGTTTTTCCTTTATCTTCTCAAATAATTTTCCTTTTCTAGGAGTTAGTTTAGCAAGTAGTTTAGTTCTCCTCTTTCAAAGGAGTTAGTTTAGGAAGTGGTTATTTCATTCTTGTATAGAAATGATGCATTGATTCAATAAATAAACATGAGCTTTATGAAAAACTTCTTGATCATGAGCTTTTCCTTAGACATGAGGAGTCAAAGCAAGCTTCTAGCCCGAATAATATTGTTGTAGTTGCTGCTACATCCAACAAGATTGGTACCTCGAACAATCGCAACAATTGTCACCCCAACAATAACAATGGCGATCCAACAATCGCTTTAATTCACCCAATCAGTGGCGATCTCTGAATGCTAACAACTCCTCTGATGGTTGTTATACCCCATTTTAACTGGAGTCAAAATGGTTTACAACATTTCGGTAATTCCGGGGTTAATTAAAGTTAGGGAGTCGCCACCTAATTATTTATGGTGAATTAGGACACCTAAAGTTCATTAAAGTTATTTTCTAAAGTTAACTCCATTTTAAGGTCTACTAACTTAAGATTCTAGGTAAGGACTCAATTAATCTAAAGGGAAGGTATTAAGCATCGTTTAAGATCCATTAACAATGGTTAACCGACCGGACTTAAATTAAATTAGGCTAACAAAATGTGAGCGTAAAAATGTTTAAAGCACGAGTGTTAAGAGGGAACTAGTTAAATTAATTTAGAGAAAACATTTGTATCAGTTCCTTTTATAAAGCTCATCTCGTAAAATCAATTCCCTCATTTGCAAATTATACTAATGATAACCTTTAATCGTTATTGAAAATATTAAGTTTTGTCTTGGAAGCGATTATGAAACATTGGAAGAAATTAATATGGCTCTACTTATGTTCAAGGAAAGATCAGACTTGTTAGAAAAATGAAGGTTTTTGACAAAATACGTCCCTTTGGTGAAAACATTTAAGCAAAGTCCAACATTAAGTAACTAGTCCATTGTGTATTAGCTAGAGTAAAATATCAAATCAAACTTATAAAGTAACCAAAGTCTTAGTAGTGAATTACTCAACAGCAGACAAAGGTTAGTCACATAAGAAAACTTAATCACACCATCAGATAAACAAAATGGTAACATGAAATGACAAGAGCCATTTCGGTGTTCACGAAGGGGTGACAACGTTCTGCAATTTTCCGCTCAAGCAAAGTAAGAGAGTAGACAGTGAATGGTGTACGGACTTCCATAAGTGGTGTCGTTGAGTCTCAAAGTGAAACTCTTCGGCTCCCGTGTTCATGCAACGAATAAAAAGTAATGAAAAATTAGAACAGTGATATAATTCTTTTTATAAAAAAAAAACGAATAAACAAAGTAAAGCAACATTATCATTCAATTCACAGCAACATGTAAGTCTAAGGAAGACACTGCAAATATATACGTGACTAAGTATATAAAGACGAGAACAATTAGTTCAGTTTCCCACTAAACACGACAAGTGAATAAACAAAGAACACATACTCTGTGCCCTTTCGGAAATCGCCTTTAAATTTAATAAATGATGTCATTTTTTGTAAAAGGTCCCCCACTACACCACTAAAACATCCATTGTTTCAAATACAAACAATTGTTTATTTTCTACATTGTCTACTGGAAGCCAGTTCTAGGGAATCCTACAAAAGTTGAATCCCATACTTGTATTGTGAGTGGGTGTGCCTCCATTGTTTCAAATCTGTATTATCTTACAATTGAACATGTGAAGTAAGTAAAACTGGGAATATTGGTGGAAGCGATTGGCTTTCCTAAAAAGGACCTAAGCAAAACCCAACGATCAAAAGAGAAGCAATTTGAGTATCAATTTCCTTGATTTCTAAACACAATCAGTAATTTCTCTATTGAGCCAAGAATAACTGAATATTCTCATTTAACTGAACATCTTGAAATCATCACGAAAATGTCATGGCTATACTTGCTACATATTTATAGCTAACATTCCACATAAGATAAATTCAATTAGAGACATACTTTCTCTAACAGGGGAATGGATATCCCGAAGTCATATTGCAATAGTGCTACTAGGTATTAAACTAACAAACTTGAATCCTAACAGTATCCGCGACTAACAGAAAGCTGAGCAAAATATCTTTTTCATGGTTTTCCAATGAAGACTAAAACACAAAATTTGTAAGATTTAAAGTTTATATTGAAACAAGTAGTCATTTCATAAGAGCTATCTCAAACATTTACTCTCAAGATCAGACTCCACACACAAGATTACACACAGTGAAAGCATTCTTAGAACATCTACACAAGACTGAGCATGGGATACATTCAACAGAGAAACAAAGTCACATATACGGACCGAACCAAATTGGCTACAGATTTCAAAAGTTGATTCACAACGACAACAAGACTGTCTACATATTCCTCTCTTTAGTTTTACAAAACCTATTCAGGGCCTAGTCATGAACAACCAAACAGTTTAAACAAGTTTAAGATTCACTCACAACTTAGTTATTTAAAGGCAGAACCAAATTAGCTCCTTTTGTTTGGAAGAAGTGAAATCTCTTCACTATAGGTGTTGCCCAAGGCCAACACATCATATCCTAAACTCTTTTCATAGGAACAGACAACTTATCACAAAATTTTAAACTGTAAGGCCGTGTAAGGAGAACTTACAGTGTTTTAGCTTTATTCAGAGACATATAATACCAGTTTTAACTCATTACCAAACTGCTTGAGCACATTTTTTTTAAAAAAAACAAGATGGACAATGCTACATATACGAGTTCATGAAATCTATTTGCATAGCCTTTCACCTTTACACATAAACCAGACTCAAGATTAAATTAGGCCATTCATCAGCTATAACAACTACACGAAATAAGAAATGCAAACATTCATCAGCTATAGCAGCTACACGAAATAAGAAATGCAAACATGTTTTTTTTAATCACAAATGGTAACAACAAGACATTAAAACATGACTTTTCTATGCTAACAGAATTCTAACAAAACAATAAGTCGAAATAGCATCAGATTTTACCTGTTCGTGGTGCAGTGAACAGGTGTGGGGGTCTCGGATCTACGCTCAAACGCGAACGACGCTTGAATCTTTTCGAATGCAAACCTTATCACACCCAAACACACGAAACAAAAAGAAAGTTTTAAAACAAGAGAAAATATACTGGACTTGTTGGAAACTCTACTTAGAGCTGATTTATGGATTAAACAGGACTCGGTTTTGAATGAAAGACTTAATTAGGAATCCTTGGTATCCCAGCCCCAGATTAAAAAAACCTCCTTTCGACACTGGGGGTGGGGTTCTATATATATAGAACCCCCCCCCCCCCCCCCCCCCGAAACCCTAATCTTCCTTTGTTTTAGTTGATAGGCGAGTAGAAATGGAGGGAAAAAATCCCTCCAATTGTTAAATCAACCAATCACAGACGAGTTTTCAAATTAACAAGCGAACAAAACCCATTAAGGGTTTTTCAGATGGAAAGCAGAAAAAAGGGGGAAGAAAACAAGCTTACCCTCTCTTCAACGGTTGAATCCGGATGGGGAAGGACGGAATCATTAATTCCCTTCCCCAAAATGGCCACGCATGGCCTGTAGGATCGAAATGAGCTCTGTGATTTTCCAATCGCGTCGAGGAGAGAGAGGAAGGAGAAAAGGGGCGCGTCTGTTAGGGTTCGAAAACACACAAGCTTTGCACAGAAATGGGGATGGCCAACTCTATCCACGGCTAAAGGGAAGGTGGAGTTTAACTGCAAATGGAGAGGAAGAGAGAGGGAAGGAGAAAGGAGAAAGAAAGAGGGAGGCTGACCTGATTCGTTTAGGGCTTAGATGATGAAGTAAACGAAAATGGGCCGAGTCGGTTCGGATAGTGGGCTTGACTGTTTGGGCCATAAATGTTGGAGCATATTATGTTTGTTGTTTGGGCCATTAATTGGCTGAAGTATTGGTCTTTCCTCCTTCATTTTAATTATTCTTGGGCTTCTAACTTAATAACTAGTACAATATATACTATGTGAAGACAATTAGTAATTAATATGTAGAAAGTAAAGGACTTACTAAAGTATTGATTTATAATTAATTTAACGAGTACAAATCCTAAAATGAAATGATGACAAACCATTTAAAATTTGTGATAAAGTAATGCTAGTAATGTTGATAGTAAAATAGTGGAGATGTAAGTAATAAGAGGGATAACGATATTAATAGTAGTAGCAATAAAAAATAGTAGTGAAAATAAAGTATTTAGCTCGTTAATAAATTTAGAAGCCCAAGGAAATAAATCGTAATAAAGGAGGGACAAAATTGGGTGTGAACAATGGTGTTCGCTGCCAATTGTGCAACAAGCCCGGTCATGTTGCAAGTGTATGTAGATCCAAATCTCACAATCATTTTGAGGTCAAGGTCAACTATGTTTCAAGAATGCACGCCTCAGACAACCCTTGGATTCTCGACTCTTGAGCAACTCATCACATAACTACTGAACCTCACAACTTACAGGAATACAATGGCATGGAGCAGGTCTCCATGGGTGATGGTAACAAAATACGAATAATTCACACTGGTTTAACTCAATTACATATAACAAATAATTCTTTCAAACTCTCTAACACTCTGCAGGTAGAACGCAGAAAACTTAAAAATATTATTGCTTCAAGACTGCCATTAAATACAAAGCTGAATGTAACAACTCACCTCGCCTAACTCCACGGATGGAGGAGTATCTAAACTACTGCTTAGCTAGTTCCACATATTGAAGGTTACTGAAACTAAAGAGCAGTAAAAACCAGAAGTAACAATGGTAAAATACAATAAAAACAAGCAGTAACTATGGGTAAAAGATAGCAGCAACTAACTGCACTGATACGCCCCATCAAGGTAGGAAGTATGCAACAATGACTAGCTTGAACATGTGGCTATCAAATGCTGGTTTGGAAAGGGCCTTGGTAAGAGTATCTGCTAGTTGGTCCGTTGCGTATATATGGACAACTTGAACTTGCTTGTGTTGAACTTGTTTGCAAACTTGTTGAACTTGTTTGCAAACAAAATGGATATCCACCGCAATGTGTTTCATGCGACTATGGAAAATAGGATTTGCACATAAATTTGTCGCACCAACATTATCACAGTAGATAGCTGGGAATTTTATAGTTTAAGTTGCAACTCTACTAGAAGATTTGTTACCTAGTTTGTTTCGGTAAGGGGACTTGTCATGACCCAAATTACGGATCGTGCGGGCACCTACCTCATCCCCCCTTGGCAGGCGAACCCTTCCCAACTAAACCGACATCCATACATCCACAAAGTAATTAGTAAGTAAATAGTTGTTGATACGAAAGAAATTTAAATGACACCTTGATTATTAATTAAAATTCCCAAAACCGGGTCTAGACTTATACAAGAGCTTTTAAAATACAAGGGAAAGAACCACAATGAAATAATACAGCTTCTGTTTTTAGAATGAAAATATACAGGAAGCTTTAGGGTGACATCCGCTTACTCTAGCTAACGAGACTTCGAGCAATAACCTGAAACACATCTACACCCTGAAAGGAGTGTAGCAAGACTAGTATCAGTACACCACACGTACTGGTAAGTATCATAGGCCGACTAAGATTAGTTCACACATACAAGTATAAAATCAATAAAGATAAACAGGCCGGTACAATCATCCACACATTCATAATTCATAGCCTTTAGTGAAACCATCTACGCCCAAGAATACCAGGTTCTCCTCGTACTAGTGAGAGCACCAGAATTGAACCTATAACAACACACACATTCAACACAACCTTAACCACTACACTCCCCCCCCCCCCCCCTCCCCCCATATTTACTACGGAGATAGGCAACCAGTCGATTAATAATCAATCATAACCTAAGGTGAAGCTTCTAAACCATCAGTCTTCCAAGTCTCTATGAACAACAGACAACAATCACCACACCAAACCCAAACCTAGGTGGGGCCACTAACCTATATCTCGCCTGAACAAATAAATAGATTTATAAAGTAAACAGATAGACACAACACATAACAAATCAAATCATATGAATAAGATGATATCATATGCAATGCAACAATGATAAATAACTCCACCGTACACATATGCCAAGGGCATTGTTCGCACAATAGTCATGACCCGCAGGGGATCCATGGTGTCCATTTACCACTCGCTCCGGAACCTATCTCGGATCACGAGTCCACTAGCTCCGAAACAGACCTCGGATCACGAGTTCACAAATAGGCCACATCCTCACCCCCTGTCAAATATGCCTTATATTTGTATGTCATACACAAGATGAGTCTCGAGATATGGTTCTAATCCAGAACCCTAATATGAAGCACCAACTCACAAGTAAGCATAGTAACTCAATGAAATCAAGTGTCAATGATAAAACAAGTCACAATGCCATTGGTCATAACAAGACTCAAATAAATCAGCTCAACAATAGTATGAATCATACAAAGTATCTCAATCAACACGAAGAGTATTTATCCACCTTTTCCTTCCAAAACACAAAAAATTACATATCATGGTTCAATACATAATCTAACGGCGACAATCCCACATAATCAGAAGTCATACCAACCTAGGCAATATCCAACCAGACTTCATGCCCGAAGACCTAATCATGCTTTCTCCCGTCAACTCTATTATATATACATTTCACTAATCAAAGTCTAGCTTAAGCAAACCATAACCTACCTCGAATGCAGAATAGGAGCCATAGACTAATCCACACGAGGCTTCTATAGCCAAATGCCTCAGAACGAGGGGAGTCTAACAAAAATCATTTAATAAGTAAGTACAAAACCACTAATCTAAAGAAGAATTGATCCAGGAAAAGTTAATCAAAATACCCCTAACGAGACACGAGGACAAAACGGGAAATTAAGGGTGGAAATAAACTACCCAGTATCATACTAGTCATTATCCTTATTTATGAGGAGCTCTAATCTTAAATGGTTCCGTAATTCAACATTTAGACCAAAATCCCCAATTTAGAAGAGCCTTTAATCATGGATTAATTTTAGAAGCCAAAGAGAAGATTTAAGCCTAGAATCTAATAGCCCATTCATTAAGTATAAGAAATCAGTAATTAACTTAACCCAAATAATTAAATGAAGATTTGTGAAATAATTTAGGGTTCATAGATCCCTTTTTCCCCAACCTTTTCCCCCATTAACTAACCAAGGGACTTTACTAGAAAGGAAGAGCAACATAAAGGAAGTAGACTATGACAAAGGGTGAACCTCACAAGATGCCTTGGAAACTACCCCCATTAGCCCTAGAACTTAGGTTTTGAAAATGGGACAAAAAGTCTAAAGTTTGGGAATAAAATAAGAATTCTGGCCCCGCTATTCTGCCGTGGCGGAAGGATGATCGCCATGGTGGAAGAACTGTGGCGGTTAAAAGTCTTGCCGTGGCGGACTCATTTAAAATATCCAATATCGGTTGTAGTGGACAGTCTCTCGCCATGGCAGGTCCCAGACCGCAGGGGCGGTTGATTGGATTAAGGAACTTTCAAAATTTCTTTCTAATGCGGCTTAGGGTAGAATTCCAACTATAAGTTAAGCGAAAAATCATCGATATCACCCTTTACGAGGATTGCCTTTAGGGAAAGGTCTAAAAATACACGTATGGACCAAATGGGTTGTTACAGGACTTGCAACTGCCCGATATTCAGCTTCAGTGGAAGAACAGGCTATCGTTCTTTGTTTTTTGGAGCTCATAGAATTTTGGCAAAGAAACAAAAGATAACCAGTAGTGGACGCTCGATCAGTGGTGTCTCCATCCCAATCTGCATCAGAGTAAAAATGTAAAGAGATATCATTATGGCACATCAAACGTAAACCAAAATGAGCAGTCCCTTGAAGATACCTTAGTACTCGTTTGACAGCTTTCCAGTGAGTCTCGGAGGGAGTTTGCATAAATTGTGACAGTTTATTTATTGAGAAACAAATGTCTGGACGAGTGAAGGACAAATATTAGAGCTTCCCGATTACTCTCTTGTATCTAGTCACATTAGTTGATAATCCACCATCATTGACCTTGAGTACTTCCGTAGCACTCATTGGAGTTTTAGCCGGTTTGCAATCAGCCATATTCTCCTCACGCAATAAATCACTGGTATAGTTACTCTTTGACAGAATAATACCATCTCTACTTCTAATGACTTCAACACCTAGAAAGTAGGTGAGATTTCCAAGATCTTTGACAGAAAATCGAGTAGCAAGGGAAGAAATGACCTCATTAACAACTGAAGTGCCGCTGCCAGTAACAATAAGGTCATCCACATATACTAGTAGGTACATGGTGTCACGATACTGATGACGGATAAAGAGGGAACTGTCAGACTCAGATTTTATGAATCCCAACAGGAGCAAATGATTTTTGTGTTCATTATACCATGCCTTGGGAGCTTGCTTAATACCATAGATCACTTTACGAAGACAACAAATATGGGTTGGACAATTTTCATCTTCAAATCCCTGAGGTTGTTCCATATAGACCTCTTCATCAAGACTTCCTTGAAGAAATGCGTTATTGACGTCAATTTGACATAGAGGCCAATAAAATTTGATTGGAATAGAGAGTACCACACGAACAGTAGTAGGTTTGACAATTGGGTTGAACGTGTCATGAAAATCAACACCCGGACGTTGGGTAAATCCTTTTGCGACCAATCTAGCTTTATAGCAATCGATCAAACCATTATCATTTCGCTTGATTTTGTACAACCATTTACAATAAATGACATTTTTAGACAGATCACACGGTACCAATACCCACGTTTGGTTGTTACACAGCGCATCAAACTCATCCTTCATCACTTTCTGCCACTCTATGTGTTTGTTAGCTTGTTTGAAGGTGGTCGGAGTGAATGTAGGGGTGAGGTGAGACATGTAATTAAAAAATTGTTTTGGTTTATGGATATTGTGTTGTGAGTGGGTGACTACTCGATTTTGGGCAAAGGGGAAGGTTGTGGGTTGGGCAAGGTTGGAGCTGATGTGTTCTTTTTAGTCGTTTGAGTGGATAAACGAGAGTAAAGAAATTTAATAGGAGGTTTTGGTGGTTGTGGATTGGATGTTGATGGTATTTGAGGTGAGGAACAGGTACTAGAAATATTGAATGTGCATGTCGGGATTCAGTTGAGTTTTCTGGGGTAACCGTTGAGGATGGTAAGGGGAAATATTGGGAATCATGAAGATCAGGAAGAGAAGAAATTGGAGGAGAAGAAGTAGGTGCATAAATAGAATTAGATGGAATCGCAGAGTTTGTTGGAGCGCAGCCTAAGGAAACAATATCATGTGTGTGCTAGATGGTATCTGCATTGGGTAAAATTATAGGGGCAGTAAATTTGTACAAGGTGGAGGAGAAAAAATAGGAGATTTTTCATGGTTAGGCTCAACTAGGTTTCCTATGCAAGTGTGTTGAAATTTGAGGAAAGCTTTGAAAACATATCCTGGAAAGGAAAAACACTTTTAAATAAATGTACATCACGTCATAAGTATATTTTTGAGGATTTCAGATCAAAACATTGATGACATTGATAATTTGATGAAAAACCCAAATAAAATAGGGCGTCGATCTCGGCTCTAATTTATTTTTTGAGTGTGGTTTGAGCCATGGATAACACTAGCACCCAAAAGTTTTTAATTGCGGATAATTCATATTTTTACCAAATAACAATTGAAAGGTGATTTATTTTGTAAAGGTGAGGTTGGCAAGTGATTTATAAGATAAACCGCATTGTTACAGCCAAAATACCAAAGAGTCGGTGGAAGCAAAGCTTCATGAAGTAAAGTTCTTGCAGTTTCAATAATATGTCAGTGACGTCTCTCGGCAAGAGCGACTCTTTGGGGGTGTATGTGTCACACCCTGAACCATGGCCTGAGCGTAACATGACACTTGGTGTCTGACTGTATGTGACCGAGTGAACCAGCTGGCTTACTGAATCAACATAGGGCATGTATTGATGCAGAATGCAAATTAAATCATGACAATTTAAATAAGCATGAGATATCATAATAATAATACTGAAAATACTCGTTTAAAACATAAGTGCGGAAAATAGTCTGAAAACATAGTTGTGTATGCCGGCTAAACATAACTGAATACTGAACATGACATACTGACAAGTCTATGAAACGTCTAACATGAGTCTGAAATACTGAATTGGTGCTGGGACAAGGCCCCAGTGTACCTAACTATCTAACATGGCATAACTGTTGAAAGTAAATACAACGCCCCGAAGTAAATGGGGCTCACCAATAGCTTATATGAGAAGTCCTAGCAAGCAGATCTGTCATCTTACAAATCAATGCATGCATCGTGAAATGCAGGCTCCGGGCAAAAGGGACGTCAGTACTTTTGAATTGTACTTGTATGTAAAGAAACTGAAAGAAAGAACTGTAAGTGGGGTGCTCCGGGAATGGGCAAGCCAAATTAATAACATGGATACAGGAAGTAATCTGAAAATGTAACTGAATACTGTAAAGTTGTAACTGTAACTGAAACCTGGACATAACCAAACCATGATCTGCATGATCAAGTTGTAACAGGAGTAAAACATTTTTACGTGTGTATATATATGGGGGGGGGGGGGGGAGAGCATTAGTAAAACTGACATGTAATCCACCACATGAGTATGTGGCGTCTGGCCTCTGACCCGACCAGCTGAGCCATCTCATACCTTGTAGGGGTATAAGACATGAACATGACATGAATGGATCCAATCAATAAAATCCCATAAGCGTAACATGAAGGAATCATCCTAACTGGGCAGATCGATCCTTATCCTACGTTGGCATGCGTAGTTTCAAGTTATCTGAGCCTTCTCGGTAGTCCGTGCAACTCTCAAAAACATGAACATGAATATAGGTGGCACCTGAGCCCATGGTTTTTATAAAAGGACTTGTAAGCATGACTTGTAAACGTGAGCTGTAAACACGACTTGTAAGTATAATATTACATGTATATAGATATATAACTTGTGTAAAGCATGAAAACATGTAAGATTCATCGAGTAGAGTAATATTGAATTATGACTTGTAATTGAGAACCCATGAAATTCAAAACATAAGTATTCGTGGATTACGGACAGGTTCATGGAAATCTAAATGATATTCATGAATACAAATAACGGAAACATGATTGAGCATGATAATACATAATTATTGACATGTATCTAGGGTTTATCATGAACTGCGACATACTTCTCAAACTCTGAGGAGAAAATGTGTTTCATGAATTAAACGTGGCGTGGGGAAGGGCAATGATGTTCCCTCACGTGGATAAAAGCCCTACATACCTTAATTCCTGCCATGAAGTGTACTACAACATTCATCGCCTCCTTTCAACTTCAATCTATATCAATATACGTCAATGGAACCAATATTAGCAATAATACTCATGTTTTCGCCATCTAGGAATTTTGTCAAACACTTGGTGGGCATAAAGCTCCACAGTCTTTATTACTAGTGCTTTCTTCACCCAATTTCCCATTCTATTACTTCTAGGTAATTGTACAATCTCATTTAGATGTAATTAACACCATTTTTGTCACCCATATGCTTATAACAATCCTAAGTCAACAAATTCAAAACCCTACCGTAGTTCACATCATTCTCTTTATCAAACCCATTAAGTTATCTCCCAAGAACTCATCAATTCAAAACTACAATTGATTATAAGGGAAAGGATTACCTTTTTGAAGTTCTATCCCTTTGAATTCGGAATCTAGAGCTCCTTGTCCAACAATGACGTTTCAATCGCAATACTATGGATTAGAATGAGTTTAATCGAGTTAGTAAGGGATTAGGTACTTGAATTCAATATAGAATCATTGAAGAACTTACCTTGGAGGGTTCTTGAGGCTTAGGACTTGCTCTCTCTGACTTAAGGGTAATATTTCATGATTGGTGAGTTAGGAAATAAACCCCAAGCTTAAATATAAGTAAAAACGCGAAAATATGAAGTTTTTAAAACGCGAAAATATAAAGTTTTGACCCGAAGTCCGACCTATTCGCGTTGGACCCGCGATGCAAGGCCATTACCGGACCCCCTGTAGGCCAAACATTTAGAGAGGTACTTTTTGTGTTCTGGGCCCATGACCCGTGGCCATCACACCCACCCCCACGCTGTGGCGCGCTGTTATCACGCGCGGCCCGCGTTGGCCTTTGCGCAGTGTTTAGTAAAATGGGCATAACTTCTTATACAGAGCTCCATTCGGCCTCCACTACATATCTTTGGGAAGTTATTTCAAAGATCTACAACTTTCATATTTTAAATTTTCTCCATTTGTCAACGAATTTTCACGAAATGGGGATGGAACACAGACCTGTTGTAAACTAAGTTGATTCTATCGAATCTTAAACACCTCACTGTTCATCTTAATTTCATAACAACTATTTCCACCCAAACTCATCCTGATAGGACTCCACATGTCTAAAATGTCACATTAATACTCATTTAATACACTCACACCTAATACGAATTTACGGGATGTTACAGTATGGAGGAGATAAAAGATGTTCAATACCCTGAGAACTTAGGTATGGATAATGACTTTTATATTTGCCTCCACTATCAGTATAGATAGAAAGAACTTTCGCATTAAAACGGCATTCCACTAATCCTTGAATTTTTTTCAAAAAGGTCTTTAACCTCTGTAACAACCCATTTCATCCTTACTGTGAAATTCGAGAAATCCGCAACTTCGGCTCTTTGAAATGTCTTCAACTCAAACATACTTCTGGAAGTCGCTAACTTAATCGAACCTGTTATGCACGGCGCATGAGAGTATTGAAATTTGGGCCACCAGGCATAGTGGGACCGCCGCAGCGGCTAGTATGCGGCTACAGCGGTGGCGTTGTATTTGTGGACTCACCGCCAAAGCGGTTAGGTGGGTTAGTCAAGGTACCGCCACAACGGTACCTATGCCACCTGGGCGGCAATGCTGAAGCGATCCCCAGACCGCTAAAGCGGTGACGTAGAGTGATTTTCCCTATTTAAGAGTTCATTTCGGGATTTGACCTCATTTTCTCTAAAACCCTAAAACTCAGCCCCCTCATGACTTTTTGGGAGTTCAAATTTAGATCTTCTTGGGAATGGTATTCTTCCTAACATCTTCTATTCTTTTCTTTCACATAGTAAATTGTTCTTAAGGTCTTCACCTAGAGAGCTAACAAAATGGGAATCACCAATTCCTAGACTTAGAAGGTAAAATGGTTAGTATGTTCTAAATATGGATTACATTGGCTCATCTCTCATATTCATCACCCTAAAGTGGTTACTAACTTAGATTTTCTTCTTCTTTTCAAATTGTAATGGGTTTCTAAAAGATAGAGTTGAAAATGGTGACTTTACCTAGCTAGTAGCTTAAGTGGTTGACTTTGATCAGGAATGGAGGTAAATAAATCATGTAGCTTTATTATGATGGGAAAATAGTAATTTAGTAATGGAAACCTAGAGAATCTAGAAATATCCAATTACCAACTTTCGTTATCAAGCCGAATCTCTTATAAATACTCTAATAGTGATTCCTATTCTTGGGTCTCATGATTTTCTCAAGTTCTTTCATGCAGATTATGACGTGATAAACAAATTGAAGATCTACGAATGTTTGTGGAACCCGCTCGGCCTTGAGGTAGGTTACGGCTTCCTTTTCGGTAGACTCCGGTTAGATTTACATATTTATGTATTAGAAGAAACAGAAAATGCATGTATAGGAATTAGAGATTTGGGATGGATTCTTAGGATGGTACTGTTATGTGATATATGTGTTCGGGCTTGTGGCCTGTAGATTCCCTAGGATTCTTGTATTGGTTCCCCTTGAGTATCGGTGGATTTTATGTGACTTGGAAGTAGTGGTTGGTACTTACTTCTCTATGTCCCTTGATGGAAAATTTCCGTAAGATACACCTAGTTTGTTCTATGCTATGAATAGTGAACCTTAATTGTTATTGAAACGGATAAAATGTATCAAGAATCGTGAATTGATTCTAGACAGGGTATTAGTAATGTCTTGTAAGTATATGGTGAAGTTATCCCGTATTGAGGTTGCTAGGTAGTAAGGAAATGAAGTGATATTATTATGTGACTTTTCCGTGTTGATTTTCGGAGACTATTGATATACCTTGTTCATGATAATGTGAGACCTTACTTGTTGACGTTCGATACAAGGATAGTGTCATATACGGCCTGTGTAGTCTTTCATGAAATTGTTGGCGTACCCATGCTTGGTACTTGTGATAGTGATCTGATTTTTTATGTTGATTTATACATTGCATATGTTCTCGTCCTTCATGATATACTATTGATACATTGATGATACTTGAGGAATATTGTGATGAGCTGGGCTCAGTTTGGGTGAGAGTGACGTGAGAGTCCGATATTCGATGGTTGTCCTGGAATCGTGGATTGAGTGGTAGCGGTTGCCGAGGTTTATGCTGGAGCCTTTAGGTACATGAACTCCACGGGTTCCCTTGGGTTGTGCTGATGAAAATCCTTCGTGGGCAAAAATCCAGAGTCTCTCCTGTCTGTTGGGAAAAGATCCGGGACGAGTAGTGCTTAGACTTCGCGAGTCACCTTGGGTTGTGCTACCGAGAGATTGATACTTCCTTCCGAAGTACATGTGTACACAGCATTGTATTGCATTTGCATTCATACATCATTGCATTGCATTGTGGATTACATGATGATGATCTTGCGATTACTTGTTTTGTTTGGTTTTGGATTGAACATATTGAGACTTGACACAATTGGGCTTAGTTGCTAAACCATAGGCCATGATCTTGAATTATCTTTGTTAATTGTTCGTTGTTCCAGTTGTATGTGTTGGTTTCCTAAAATTAGGTAAATAATGATTATCATAATGATGAGTTGACTTCTCTACTAAGATTGAATAGCGTAATGATATTTGACTTGCGAAACTTGTGTGGAATTGCCTAGTGTTTATTAGAGAAGAGTTAATTGATTTAAGAATCTTGATGTTATGACGAGCGGTAGATAATGTACGCTGTTGATCTAGTTTACTTATCATGCTTAACTGTGAACTCTTTTACTGATATGTGTCTCTAACCATTGTCGCCCTATGATGCTTACTCAGTACGTGTTTTTTGTACTGATACTACTCTTGTTACATCCCTTTTGGGGTGTAGAGTGTTTCAGATGATTGATTGTTGACATGTTCGGAAGATGCACGGTGCTTATCTTGAAGGCCTCCACCCACTTCATTCCGAGATGGTGGTTGGGTCTTAGAGTTATTATTGCATTCTGGATTCACATTAGTCGCTCTTGTGCTAGTCTAGGCCAGGTCATGGGAGTAGGAATGAATTTTTGTATTTATTTAATTGTTGTAATCACTTCCGCTATTTGGGTTAATATATTGTTTTGATTTCCGATGTGTCACGACCGAACCCGCCATGACTGGCACCCAACTAAATCCTAGTGGGCGAACCAACACATAAGTCCTCTATTCATTCAAGTCCAATTTTAGATTAACCAAGTTAATATGTTATTACTCACTGAAGCATCAAATAAACCAAATAAGTCATGCCATAAAATACTGAAATAAGTGCGGAAGTTCTAACTATTACAAAATTCCCAAAATCCAAAAGTCATCGTACAGGACTCTAATCTAAAACATATCTAAGGAATGAAATCTGACTAATAAATCCATAATGTCTAAAATGAGAAAAGACATCATAAGAGAAGATTTCGGGCGGCCTGGCCTGGATAGAAGCTCACCTAAATCTATCAGCAAAGTCCTCAACACTATATGTGAGGGCGATCAAAATCTGCACTCAAAAGAATGCAGCAAGGTAGTATCAGTACAAATATTATGTACCGGTAGATATCATAGGCCGACTTCGATTAGTATCATGCATATTTCATAAAATCAATATAATGAACAAGTAAGTCAACAGACATGAATATCAAATAACCACAGCAAGTCAACTAAGGATAATCACAATCAAATCATCAAGATGTCAATAATCACAATCACGTAAGCCACAGCGAAAATCAGTTTACCACAATAACCACACTCACTGTACACACATGCTAATTGATGTCATTGCTCAGTAGTCATGACCACTCGTTCCGGAACACTCCTCGGACCCGAGCACAAACCTCAGCTCCGGAACGGACCTCGGACGCGGGACATATCAATGTACCTCTCATTTTCGGAACTAACCCCGGACCACGAGCCCATAATCTAGGTTGTATAAGTGCCTTTCCATACCTCTCACAGAACAGTGTTACTTACCTTCTCAACATCAATACTCAAATCATCATTCCATGTCACAATACCGTAGAGAAGATCATATTAGCTTCTCATCACAATACATTCACTGTAAAATCAACACACAGGAATAGTGGCATGAAGCCCACACCATCACTCATTCACAATCACATAGGAGTTCAGTCACACAATATCATGCTTGAAAACTAAACATGCTTTCTCCTAAAGAATTCACAAACATACAATCAACTAACCAAAGTCTAACTCAAGTAGACAGTAACCTACCTCAATGTAGAGCGGGGACAACGCAAGTCACTCTGCTACAGCCTTTCCTTTCCTTAACGCCTCAGAACGCTCAAAGTCTAGAAATAGAAGGCTCAATGGGTCACAATTACTCAAATCACAAGCATCAATGCAAGAATACCCTTCCCTTAACCCCATTCCAAGCGGTGGATGAGTTTCTAGGTGATAAACAACCCATCAAGGCCCTTAGTAATCATTAAACATCAATTTATAACAACATTCAATCAATATTCCCATTACAAGCAGTTTTTATGGTCAAGACACCATTTTTATAGAACCCTAGGTCTCCAATCACTTAGTTTATGACTCTAAATGTTCAATTTCTGATCAAGAGCAACTAAACAAGGCATTTAGATGATAGCTAAGCGATAATAGCCATAACACATCAAGTTTAGAAGGTTTATTAACATTCTAGGGCTTCTATTTCAATTTCACCATTAAAGACCCATGAAGGGGATAACAATAAAGAAGGAGAATGGAATCAATGGAACTTACCTCTCCAAAGTATCTTGCCCTAGCTTGAAAATTCACCCTAGGTGTTTGTTGGGAAGTGTGTTGGTGTATTGTGAAAAGAGAATATGAGACTAAGTATATAAAATTCGGGCTACTGTTTTACGTCGACCGCTGCAGCGGTCATAACGCCGCTACAGCAGTCCCGCTATAGCGGTCCCAAGGAATTCTGCATG
Organism: Lycium barbarum; assembly: GCF_019175385.1. Taxonomy (NCBI): domain Eukaryota; kingdom Viridiplantae; phylum Streptophyta; class Magnoliopsida; order Solanales; family Solanaceae; genus Lycium; species Lycium barbarum. The sequence goes on from NC_083343.1 coordinate 17,976,026, forward strand.
ACTGTTATGACGGTCTGTCCACCGCTATAGCGGTGCCGCGATAGCGGTCCATCACCCTTCACAGCGGCCACCTAGGACACGGATGGGCGCTGGCAGCGTTCAAGCCGCTGCTATAGCGTACCACCGCAGCGGTACTTCTGCCGCCGCAACAGTCCATTTCGGGTAGTGAGCTAGACATTTTGTCCAGTTTTTCCCCCTATCACCCAACATTTCATCTGAGGCCTCAAAAACACAAAATAACCATGTACATAAACATAAAGATGCCCTACGTATCCACCCGTGGCCTCAGAATTCCCAACAGAGTTCTAATTTTCTACGTCACCCCCCGACGGACTCAATACAATAAAACAACAATCACAAGTAAGTCGAATTACAGCTCCTAAACTTACACAATCGAGTTCTTACCAACTCATTCTACCCCTGGAAAGGTTCTATTTGGTGGGGTGACTCTACATTTCCCATAACGATCGGAAGGGTCGTTACACGATGTTATTTATCATATATTGGAGAAAATGAATTTGTTATTTACTTGGAAAATATTGTAATTTGATTGAGGGTTCGCCTACCGATGTGGGTATGGTAGGTGCCCGCGCGATCCTAAATTGGGTCATGACAAGTTGGTATCAGAGCCTAGGTTACTGGTCTCACAAGCACAAGAGCAATGTCTAGTGGAGTCTAGTGGAATGGTACGTAGACGTCCGTGCCCATCCATGGGAGGCTATAGGGCATTTAGGAAATTTTCCCTCTTTCTTTCTAATCATGCTACTTCGGTCAAATTGGTATCGCAGTGGATTCAATAGGTATCTGGATAATATCAATTGGTATCCACGCATGTAAGTGTGTTACGTTGCTGTTTCGACTCGGTCGTGTGAGGACTTTGTTTGGTTTGTTCCGTGAGGGCAAAATTGTTGGAATGTGTTTGAGTGTTACCATTCAGTGGTCCCGCCATAGCTATCATTCAGCCGCTGTGACGATACCGCTATAACGGGCTCTCCACCGCTACAACGGTGCCTTCAGTTTCCCTATGACCGTTGTTGCGGTCCCTTTTCCGCCCAAGCGGGACCGCTATGGTGGTCTGAGAGACCGCAAAAGCAGCGCGCCTAAACCAGAGACCTGCAATTTCCCCTATTTTTCATTACCCTCTCCTGTTCTAAATTCAGCCAAAAACATAATAAACAGCAAAAGTCTACAAACAGCAGTCATATAAAACAAAGCCCGACAAGGACTGAAAATCATCCAAAAACTTATTACAAACCAAATTATCCAAAAACCAAAAGAAATTGTCCAAGACAGAAGACCAAACCACAAATCCTAACACAAGAAAACCAACATAAATTGTTTAAACATCCAAGCTAAACAAGGCAATCCAAATAAGAATTGTTTGAAAATAGAAAGCCCTACAAGGGCAACCAAATCATAAACATGAAGGGGAAAGAGGTCTCTAGGCCGCGAGCCTGCTGGTCATACCATCATCATCCGAGCTGCCACCACCAGTATCACCAAATCCACCTTGGCCACCATTACTTCGAGCCACACTCTCGAAGGAATACTGCTCTGAGTAGCCACTGTCCTCCACCGGAATCAGATCATTGGGGTGCATTCTACCCCACACTCCCTTGATACCCCTCCAGGCCTTAATATGAAGCTTGTCGCGCGACTTATTCTTCTTTTTCTCTGTGTCAAAGTCCTTGCGAAGCTCACTGTGATTTTAGCACGTGTGGTGTATGCATCTTGTAAGGTGGTGAGTGACTCACCAATCTCCTTCTGAGTCTCGAATTACCCCTTCATGTCCTCCTAAGTGGGGTAACTAGTAATAGCTCCTGATGAACCGGACCCGACAGAAAGCATAGACATCGTCCGAAACATAGCAATCATCTCATCAAAGCACGAGTCCAAGCACTCAAAAGGGCCCTGGATATGAGGAGCCTCAGTCCCAACCCCATCTCCAGCCTCAGTGTCAGCCCTGGCTCCACTTCCCTCCTCACTTTCATTGTCCACCTTCCTCCTCTTTCGACTAATGACCGCGGTTCCGTAGCCCTTCACCTGTAATGGATGGAACGGAGCATCAAAATAGACCCAGTCATCATTACCCTTCTTGGGAAACTTTGCCCTCCATCATAAAGAAGTAATCAGAGATGGAAACATCAAGCTCCCTCCACTAACCCTCAGAAAATCCTTCCATTCCTCAATAATCTGTGACCCCGCATTTACCGGTATGTCAGTGAGGATGTAAAGAACAACAAGAGCATGAGCAAAGGTCACGTCATGGGTGTTCGAAGAAGGACGGATCCAGCGAGAAACAATGTTTAACCATCTCTTCGCATCAGCAATAAAATGGTCACTCTATATTGCTCCCCCACTGTGAGCCCAAAGGGCCTTCTCTATATCATCCTCGTACACCAATTTGGAGGCCAGCCACATGAAATCCTTCTCAACTGTGCTCTCTACTAAGGGCTCCTCCGGGTGATCATCTAGCCTATAGACCCTATTAATAGCCCTCGACCCCACTTTCACCGGAGTACCCTTTATTATGATCTCTGGATTGAGAGAATCCTAATCAACTATAGGCAGCAGAGAATAAAATTCCCTCACCCATGATACATTGCAGTCACCCGGATCCCTAACCAAACGAGTATACTCTGTCCTTATCAACCAATTCCAGGAACCAGGAGACAGCGTCTCTACATTGGACATGTCAAATCCTGCTCCAACAGCAAAGGAATGTATCTCTAGCTCAGGTGTAAGCGTTTGCTGTGACGAGTGGGAAGTTTTTCATATGTGGGCACCTCTTCGTCTTGTGGGACCTCTTCTAGATTTTGAGCTATCTTTCCTATAAAAGGATTAGAAGTGTGTTAAATTCATGTCTTATTAGTTTCATATCATTCTACTAAGAACAGCGTGGAAAACTCGATTAAAATCTATCCTATCGCGAAATTGTTCAGTTGTAGAATTTGCATGTATCGCTGTAGCGGTCTGCAGACTACTATAGCAGCACCGCCATGACGAGCCACAGACCGCCACAACAGTCATGTACAAAATTCTTGAGGACCGCCACAGCGGTCGACCAAGCGACACAGCGGCACCACTGCAGTGGTCAGCCAACCGCTGTAGCGGTGTCATCGTCCCCAACAAAACTAATGAATTTTCCAGAGTGTTACACCAATTCAAAAAACTACTTTTAAGCACGGATCGAGCAGGAAACTACTATGCATGAAGTTCTAACCCTATTGAAGGGCTATTCTAACAACAACCAACCCGGATTTAGAGAAAATCCAAAAATCTTCTTCAAGAAATTTCCTTTACTATGTTAAAGTTTTGTGGCCTAAATCAGTGATATAGCTACTCTACGTTAGATAAGAAGGATATCCTAATTACCCACCTTTTCAGCACTGTGGCAGAAAAGGTCATCCTCTATTTAAACGTTGGAAGAGGCCAGATGCACACTGCAAGATCTGCAACCAACTTGGTGATGAAGTAGTGATTTGCAAAGACAAATCTCCAAAATATGAAGCAGATGCCCAAGTCGCCAATGAAGAATAAGAAGACCATTTGTTTGTGGCAATATATTTTTCAACCAAGAAATTTGTTTTTTGGATGATTGACAGTGGTTGTACAGATCACATGACATATGGCAGAAATCTTTTTAAAGAGTTTATGTCTATGAGAAACAAGAAAGTCAGAATCGGGAATGGTGACTATATTCCTGCAAAAGGACAAGGGATTGTTGCAATCAAAACAGGTTCAGGTACAAAAAATAATTTCAGATGTTCTTTACGTGCATGATATTGATCAACATTTGTTAAGTGTTGGCCAGTTAGTAAAAAAAAAGGATTTAAATTGTTACTTGAAGACAAGTACTGTCAAATCATTGATGTCACTAAGCAGGAGATTTTATGAGTTAAAATGAGAGGTAAAAACTTCTCATTTATTCCAACAGAAGAAGAACACAGGCCATAATTTGTTGATAATCAAGAGCTTCAACTTAGAGATATGGATCAAGCTAACTGCAAGACCAAAGATGAATTGGCATATTTGTTCACGAAGTCAATTCCAGCCAAGTCTCTAATTTGCAATTCCAAAACCAAGGAGGAGTGTTAGAATATTTGCTTTTGGACTGCAGCAACTTTGTTTTACTGCTTTTGAATAACTTTGTTTTACTATTAGTAATTAGTTAATAGAAATATATTCTACAGAGATATTCTAGGCTAGGTTAGTTAGTTAAAGATATACTTTGCAGAGATATTCTAGGCTAGTTTATGATTATCTTTTTACTGTTTTGACCCTATAAATGCAAAGCTAAACATAGCAAAATAATACAATTCTCTTTGACTGCACTGCAGTATATTTTCTCTCAATATTTTTTCTATGTTATTTCCTACATATCTTTGTTAAAAACCAACAATGTTGTTGAATATTTACTTTAGAACTGCAAATCTTTTTACTAAATATTCCAACAATGTTGTTGAATATTTGCTTTAGCACTGAAAAACTTTGGTCTTCTATCTTGGAATCTTCACACTTGATAACTGAAATTAACCTTGCGAATAAATTTGCAGATTCATCTTTGGACTTGTAGTGAATTAAATTCACTTCTCTACTTGATTGCAATGCTTGGCTCCTAAAAATTTCTAGCATGTTTTCCTGCTCCGTTTGCTTCTTGATTTTAAGCTTGTCAATTTTATTTTCCTAAAACATTGACAACTCCTCCATTGTTTCAATTCTTTATGGAACATTGAAAGCTTTTTTAAGCCTAGCAGGTTCACTTTTTACTTCTACTTTTTCAATTGGAGTATCATATTTCATTTTTTTTCAGCCATTGATCTTTTGCTTGTTCTACAATAACATCTTCCATTGGATCAAACGAGAAATTTTTACCTTTCATCTTAATTTTTAAAATTTCTTTTCCAGCAACATCATTGATGAAAAATGCTTATCCTCAAAGGAAACTTTGAATCCTTTTTCTACCAACTGACAAATACTCAACAAGTTCTGATCAATATTAGGTCATAAAGAGCTTCTGAAATTGTCTTATTACCTAAACTTGTTTTAAGGACAACAGTTCCTTTTCCTTCAACAACAAATCTGGTCACCATTTCTGATCCTAACTTTGGATATTTCAGTGACCTTTAACTCTTTGAACAAACTCTTGTCATAGGTCATATGCTTAGTGAAACCGCTATCAATCAACCAAGAATTTATTGAAACTTTACTTGATATAAACATTGCAACAAAAAGATGATCTTCTTCTTCTTCATCGATGACACGTGCATCTGCATCATGGTTCTGAGATTCGTTTTTTGCAAATCACTGCGTCATGACCAAGTTTAAAATACTCGTTAAGCTAACTCCTAGAAAAAGGAAATTTATTTGAGAAGATAAAGGAATAACAAAATCTTAACTACTAGCTAAAGAAGTGGTCAAAGCAGTTCTGATCATAGTAAACCAGCAGTTAACATGTGCCCCAATACGCCCCCCTCAAGGTAGGCGGTGTGTAACAACGCTTAGTTTGAATAAGTGTCGGTCAAAGGCCGGCTTTGGTAGAACTTTGGTGAGAGTATCCGCGAGCTGATCTGCAACATGGATATGAACATTGCGAAGTTTCTTTCGAACAAAGTGAAAATCCACAACAATATTCTTCATGCGGCTATGGAATACCGGATTTTCGCACAGATAAGTTGCACCAACCTTGTCACAGTAAATGGTTGGTGCTTGTGGAAGTAAAACATTTAGTTCGTTGAGCAAATTTGTCACCCAATTTGTTTCAGCCATTGCACTTGCAACCGCTCGATACTCTGATTTAGTTAATGAGCGAGCAACTGTCCTTTGTTTCCTAAATGACCATCTCACAGAATTTTGTCCAAAAAACTATATGTCGCCTATAGTGGAGGCTCGATCACTGATATCTCCAGCCCAATCCTCATCAGAGTACATGAGTAGCTTAAAATCATTGTCTCTTGAATGCGAAGAGCAAGATGAATTGTTCCTTGCAGATACCTAAGCACTCGTTTGAGTTCTCTCCAGTGTACTTCAGATGAGGAGTGTATAAATTGTGAAAATTTATTCACTGAGAAGATGATGTCAGGACAAGTGAACTACAAGTACTAGAGTTTTCCAAGAACATTCCTGTGGCAAGTGGCATCAGTCGGTTCCGCTCCATCATTTAGTTGGAGCACTTCAGTGGCACTCATCGGGGTTTTAGCAGGCTTGCAGTCCTTCGTGTTTTCTTCATAGAGGATTTCATTGATGTAATTGGACTCACCAACACATACAAAGCACTGTTCGATACTTTGCGAATGAAAAGTAAGGCATCAGATTCAGACTTGACAAATCCCATATAAAAAAAAGAACGCCTTAAGTTCATTGTACCAAGCCCGCGAAGCTTGCTTGAGTCCATATATTGCTTTCTTCAGACCACAGATATGATAGGGGAACTTCTCGTTCTCCAAACCCGGTGGTTGAACCATGTACACTTCTTCTTCCAAACGACCCTGCAAAAATGCGTTGTTGACATCAAGCTGTTGTAAGGGCCAATTCTGCTGGAAAACAATCGAAAGCACCAAGTGCACAGCAGTCGGTTTGACAACCGGACTAAATGTGGTGTGATAGTCAACTCCAGGTCACTGCGTAAACCCTTTTGCAACAAGTCGAGCCTTGTAGCGATCGACTGTTGCATTAGCCTTCCTTTTAACTTGTATAACCACTTGCAAGAGATAATGTTTTTTGTGGGGTCATGTGATACCAATTCCCCCTTCTGATTATTCAATAATGCATCATATTCAGTTTTCATTGCTCGCTGCCACTCTGGGTGTTTGTTAGCTTGTTTAAAACTTGTAGGGGTGATAGTGGAGGATAAGTGAACCATGAAGTTGAGGATGGTTTTTGGTTTGTGAATGTTACAAACGAGTCACAACCTAATTTGCTGGAGGAAGAAAAGGTTGGTGAGGTTCGGTGACTGGAACAGGTGGGGGGAGGAAGGGTGTGGGGGTGGTGGAATTGAGGCAGAGGTATGGGGAGCAGATTTTGGCTAGCAAATGTTGACACCCAATTTTGTCCCGCCTCTCCCCCGAAATACCTATTTATACCTCTGGTATTTTGAGAAATTAAAAAATATGCATTTAAATTTTACTATAATTATTAGTCTTTTATTAACACCCACGTTTTATTATTCCACTGCAGTTATTATTATCATCATTATTATTATTATTATTATTATTATTATTATTATTATTATTCTTAAATTATCATTTTATTACTAATTGTCATTAATTATTATTTCTTGTTATTTCCATTATCATTATTATTATTATTATTATTATTATTATTATTATTATTATTAATTACTAATCATTATTATCAGCGTTATTTTTGTTATCAATTATTAATCATCATTATCATCGTTATCTTATTATTAATTATTATAATTGTTTTATCAATAATTGTTATTTATTATTATTATTATTATTATCATCATTATTATTTCTTATTATTATTATCATTATTATCTTATTATTACCACTATTATTGTTATTATTATTAATTTATTAACATTTTGTCACTATCAATAATTGTTATTTATTATTATTATTTTATTATTAATTATTATCATCTTTATTGTTATTATTAATTATTATCATTTTTAATTATCAATATTTGTTACTTACTATTATTATTATATCTATTATTATTTTTTATCACCATTATCATCAACATTATCATTATTACCATTGTCATTATTGTTATCATTATTAGCAGTATTACTACCGCTATTTATTTGTTGCTATTATTTAGTATTATTGAAACTTGCATTTCTCAACATTTCTACCAACTTCCGCATACACATCGCATTTATTTCGCACATTTAATGATAGCGTTTGTTATTAAATATTATTGCACGGTCATTGCAACATCATATGATTTTATTATCCGGATCTTTTATAATTACATATTTCCGTATTAGGTGATATTCTGGCACCCTTAGTACATCGTTAATCAAAATGGGTCTCTTATTCAAATTTAGAAGCCAAACTATTTCTTGCACTCGGTCCGTATTTTGACTTAACGGACCCCAAATCAAAGTCCGATTAACTCCTAATATTTTTTGGACTAGACCATATTTTTTATCTCAATTTTTAGACCAGTCCATGTTTTAATTCACTAGTCCATCCTTTTAATACCCAGTCTAAAATTTGACCCGTTTTAGGGTTTCCCCTTCATCTCCTCATTTCTCGCCGCCTCCATCCCTTTCCCTCTCATTTCCCTTTCTCCCTCCTCCTTTCCCGCCTCTCCTCCGCCGCTCCCACTTCCCCCTTTTCCTCCTTCTTCCCCGCTGTCCCCCACTTAGCCCTGTTCCCCGCTCTTCTCTCTCTCCCGCTCCACCCTTTTTCTTCAACACAAAAAAAGAGCAAAACCCTATAAAGAGGGGCGAGTTGAATCGTTTGAGGACATGTTGGAAAGCCCCCCAAAAAAGGCATACAGATCTTGAACCCCGAAATGTCCTGAAAAGAACAAGTTTTTTCCATTGGCGAAATCCCCTGAAAATAACGAATTTTCCGGTGGTGGAAATCCCCTGAAAATATTGAGTCTGCCAACCGCCTTTGTTTCCCTCTAAAATATTAGCTCACTGTTTTCTTAATATTCAAAGTGTCGAGCCATTTTATTTTTTTGCATTTTTTGCCTTGTTATTGTTTTCGCATCCTAGTCTACGCAAACTAGGATATTTGAAGTGTTCGAGCGAGTATCGAAGGCCCCATACCCATTTCGATGCACCCGAAGGAGGTAATCTTTTTTCCTTTAAATTATTTCGTGTCATTTATTTCATCATTTGTTGTCTCTGTTCGGACTTAGCTTTAAGTTTTGTGCCATTAGCCTGTTTGTTATCAGTAGCAGCAGTTAGTGTGTCTACTTAGATTGATATTCGTCAATTAATCTAGTATGTGCTAATGTGGTGGTTTGTATACACTAGTTGTTTCTCCTTTACTTAGTCTCTAAACGAAATGTCGTCCAATTTAACCTTGAAGAATATGCCTTGTATTAGTAGTGTGTTCAACTCTCAAGACCTGATTGGAATATGTTGTTCTTTTGCATATCATTCGAATTCATGTGAAATTTTCAATTTGACTATCAAAAAATAATGGCAAGATTTGTTTTCCAGTTCATAGCATATCAGGTCTAAGTTGACAAAGGACAAATCTTACTTATATAGTTAGTTTCGAACCCTTCCAGAAATTTCAGAACTTAATGACCAAATGATTAAGGTACCATGTTTGTTTCTAGTCTGAATAGTAGTTATGTTTAGTGTAATTCAGCACATGCATTAATCCCATTACAAGTTGATTGATCATTAAAAGTTCAGTACGTTTATCATATCTCTATCAGTATTTGCTTAGTAGTAGTTTAATATAACCCATGCCATTCACTTATGTGGTTCTGTTTGGATTCTGCCTTCTATAGAGACCTTAAGTTCCTAAAAGTATACCTCCAGTTTCAGTCCTCTTTAAAGTGATTGTTGATCTTGATTTGCATGAAAAGCCCAGTCATCTTTTTCTCTCCAAGGAAAATGTGTAATTTCGAATGGTTTGATTCATAACTTATTGAGGGTATCACATCAGTCTGTTTATTTTATTAAGAGTTAAGCAATTGTCAAGTCTAACTGCTGATTACATTTATGTGTGAAAGTGTATCGGATGACCGGTAGGAAGGTATCATTAGTTCAGCTGTGTCCCTGCCTCTGTTTGGAATCCTGGGATTATGCATGAACCTTTATGTTTGTGTGGTGTTTTACACCTATGCTTGTCTGATTTGTTCCGGATTATTGAAGCTCACAATCCTCGTTAGTGGTAAAATTTGCTTCAGTGGTTAGATTTTAAGTATGCAGACTTCTGAAATAATAGATGAGGTACATATACTTCATTGGGGGCAGAAATGGTTCATGGTGTTTAAGGCCTTGAAATGGCTACTTCCTGTGTGATGTTGTGGTTGTATGTTGAGCCAAATACAGGGCAGATCTAAACCAATTTGCTACATATTTGAAATTACTTTGCTGCCATGCGTTGGCCAGTTGTTACTATCTTTGAGTTGCAAGTTGAGGCCCCGCTAGTGCATTGTTTGGTGAGTCTTGAAGCAGTAGCTATTGCTTTGTTTAGCCTATTGCTGCTACATTTTTTGCTTAGACACTGCTGTCTTAAGCTGTTTTCCTAAACAGCTGCTATATTTTGTTTGGTATCTAGGCCTAAAGTATTCAGCGATATGAAATAAACCACATGGGCTTCTGTCGTTTCTTTATCAGTGTCTTATTTGGGTTTGAATATTTTCTCTAATTATCCTACTGTTGTGTTATGTGCCAATTCAATTTACGAACTTAATTCCTTTACTTATGGTTTAGTCCTTTATTATATACTAATTCCTTTTCTCTCGTTTTATGCATGACCATCGCGTACGAGTCCGAGGGACTCGTCCCTCCCCCGCATTCGATGTTGGGCTAAAAGTCCAACATAATATTCTCAAGTCATCTCCTTATCCAGCCCATCCGCATCAGTTTACAAAATTTCCGCTGGGCCGAGGCCCAACAGCAGCAAAAACAAACCGGGGCAGCTTTAAAATGGGGCAAAGCCCATTTATTTACATTTCTTCGTTTTCCATTTTCGTTTATCGTGTATTTATTGCATATAGCTTATGTTGTTTTGACTAACATTTTATATTTTGTATTTTCTTTTCTCTTAACTTAGATGAATTAGGGGACATTTAGTGGGGTTTAGTCTAATAATGGTAGTTAATCTAAAAAAAGAGCCGCAATTAATTCCATAAGTTTTCATTCTCTTCTTTTTATATTAAAACTATTTATAGTATCTATAACATTTATTTTATTGGAATAATTGATTTACAAAAATAGCATGCCTACATATTTTGAGTTAAGGGGTCATAGTCTATTTTTACTATCTTAGAAATTTCAAAATGTCACTAATACGCAAATATAAACTCAGGTATATTTTATAAATAACTCTTCAAGTTTGAAAATCAATCACGCATAATTTTAGCTAAGCATAAGGAAAACTCTCATTAGCTATTTATTTTTTTCATACTCTTAAAATGTAAAAATCAATTAATGTCTTACCATTTGAGTTACTTCAAGGATTTATAAAAGCGATGCACTAACCTGCTTTTTCTTTACTTATATGCAAATTAATATATAATTATTCTACAAGTCTTATTTTAAATAGCATTCTTTTTCAAAGCCTTAACAATATGTATAAGTCTCATTTAAAATAGCATTATTATATCTTCATTTAAAACCTTAGCAACATTTACAAGCTATTTTCTTAAAATTTAAATACCAAATCCAACATTGATTAATTAACCTAAGTTTGGTCGGATAACCGTAAGTTAATGGATTCTAAAGGATGCCTAACCCCTTCCCTTTAGGATAATATAGAACCCTTACCTAGAATCACATTGGTTAAGCAGACTATTAACATAGGTTTAGTTTTAACTTTGCCTTAGTTAACCTCTAGGTGTCCTAATTCACCGTTAAATTAATTAGGTGGCGACTCCTTAAAACAAAACAATTTAGGAATCACCAATACGTTGCACTCCGCTCTAACCCGGTTAAAATGGGGTATAACAGCTTGGCGACTCTGCTGGGGACTTTAGGTTCTTAACCATAACAACTTAGGTTAATAATTAATTTATTGGATGTTTGGTTGTTTTTCTTTATTTTTGCCTTTATTGTTGCTTTATTTGTTTCTCTTATGTTCTTTTAAGTGATTGTTTTATTATGTGAAATTTTCTATGTGATAATATGTTACTGCTTTCTTTAACTGGCATTCCGTTCATATTTCTTCCATTCCTGGAAAACTCACACATATTCACACACTTAAAGCGGCTTCGCGGTTCGCGTCCGTGCACTACTAAATTACCCCTTTAGTTGGATTGGTCTAGTGGATTTAGTCGATCGGCGGTGCAGTCGACGGCCACGGACTTTCCACTCCCAAGTTGTCCGCTTGGGGGAGCCTTGCATCATAGGAAAACAACTCCTAGTCAGCCTAAGATAGAGCTTAATCGAAACCCTCTTTAAGGACATGCACGAGCCTAGGAGGCTTAATACCCAAGGTGTATTAAGTCCATTAGTAAACATTACCAAAATGTTCAAGTGGGTTCATGACCCCAAGCGGCGCTTATCATGTTATGTGTGCATTATTTGAAGTTGATTGGGCCAAATATCGACCATTGCTCTAATTAATTAAACTTTAGGAGGGTGGGGTTTGACTAACCTTTTGTGATGCAGATAGCCATGAAGATCGCAAGTTTTGAAAGAAGCTTGGACGCAATTGAACATGGCTTATTTTTTAGGAATATTTTTTCCTTTCTTATTTGGCATGTAATAAAGCTTAAAAATATTTATGTACTTCATTTTGGGAATAGACTCGTTTAATTAATTAAAGAGCAAATGGGATGACATATAATGGCACCTTCATCTTTCAAATACACGCTAGGCCTACCTCGGGCATAAGGAGGTCCCCTACGTATTAACACGCAAGGCTGTTATTTTATATACTTGTGTTAATAGTTGCGTGCTTGCTTGCTAAGTGGTTTACTTGAATTTATTTGCAATATGCTTGCTTTTGAACTTATTTATCACCTGATGCCAAGCTCATTACTTAAATTTATTTGAAGGCTCTTATTTGAATTTATTTGTGAAAAGTTATTACTTGATATTTGCTAACATCATCTTTGTTTCAGAAGAAAAGTAAAATTCATATTTTGCTTTGCCGCACAATTGCATATTGTTCATTAATTATTTTTGCATCATCCTCACCTCAAAAAAAAAAAAAAAAAAAAACTATTTATTCCGCGGTTAGCGCACTTTAGCCACTCTAGAGCACCTTTAAGATCGTTCGCATTCTTAGCATGGCTCCCGACAAATTTCTAATCGTCGGAGGAAATTTCCTAATTTTCGCATACATGAACTAGCCTTGAAAATCCTTAAAGTTAACTCTTATCATTCCAACTTTGTTTTAATAGGCATTTTCTTATCGTTATTTGCTTAGTTACTCAAATCTATTAGTGTCGAACAATTTGTCTCGCATCAAACTGCAAATTCTAGAGCTTTTGTGTCCTTCTTTTACGGGTATGATCTTCTGTCTCAAACGACGAAACATTTGACCCGTTAGCTCCATGCCTCGTAGAATCCATTTGCACTCGGTTTACGTCATGGAACTTTTACTTTCCAATTCTATCATCTTCAGCATTTATCGTTTCTTCTATTGGTAGATGTCCAAATTTATTGGTCCAATCTATCAAATGGCACTTCTCGATATTTGTTCGATTTTTGCCATCAAGTTGTTCAAGAATGACTGTTCAAGTACCTTGCTTCTGCGGAGCCTTCGCTGAGTCAATCGCGTCATTCTGGGTCGCTGAAATCTATCTTCGCGCACCCATTAATTTCAATTTTTGGCATGCAAGTCGAAAGACAATCTCATAGGTCTCCTGTCCTTGACATTTTGCAACCCGCCAGTGCTTCGTAACTCTCGGGTACATTAAATTCAACTGTCTTGCGCCCGATCAATCATGATCTTCTCTAAGCTAATCTCTTGCATTATTATTTTAAAAAAAATCTTTTTACACACCAGGCGAACTACGCTTGACCTGATTCCTCGGTGGATACGTAGGCAGCCCACATAGGGACTCGGTCATATTAGGGTAGAATTTTTGCATGTAGCCCGAACTACGTTTGACCTGATTTCCTGTCAGATACAGGATACGTAGGCAGCCTCTATAAGGCCCGGTTTTATTTACTGCAAATTTTAATATTCCCCAAATGAGGGAGCATGAAACTGGGACAATTTTGGAATGCAACCCAAGTCATCTTTTCAAAGCGTCCTAAAACTGGGACAAATTTAAAAATGTATGCCGAAATTGGTAAGAATTAACTCGGAACCAAGCTTTGGCGTTCGATATGAGTCAACCTTTCTTCAAATGGCATGTTCCACTCCGATGCAGTTTTCTTTTCTTCCGATTCATTCGCTACCGTCATAGCCAAATAGCTGATGATTCATTTTCGTCCTCAAGTCATCTCTAATCTAGAGCCTGCTTAATTAGATCACGAACTTTAAAAGGATACATATATATATTATTATTATTTTGGGCGTTTACTTCATGCACTAACATTTTATTTTGTTTGTGAAATTTTACTTTTCTCTTTAAAGGGTTGTCTGGCATTGAACATTGTTTTGGCTGCGAATCTGCATCAAGGACGAGACACAATGGCAGAAAGATTTGAATCATTCAACACCGGTATGGGTTTGGTGCAAGAACAAAAGGATAGCAAGGTGGTTCGAAAAAATATTGTAGTCAATCTGGGAGACACCTTAAGCCTTCTTCCTAACACAACCTCAACTCCCAGCTCAATTTGCAACGTTTCCTTAGCAATTTCGCCTCACTTAGATCCTAACTATACCATCCCACAAATGCCTTCAACCTACACTCCCGATCGAGTAGCAATAATTCCTAATCCTCAAATTTCCATAACCACTACTCAATTCGAGAAAAGTAAGAAAAACTCCCATTTTTCCCCATAGTCGAACTGGAGAAATTTTGCGGACGGCTCATCCCCAAGCCATATTCACATAATCAGATTTCCGCAAGGGCATAGCAACGAGAAGCACAGATTCAAAGCCAAAGCTTCAATGTTCAACGCAAGGCAACCACTTCCTTTTATACTAACAAATTTTCTTTGAGTAGTGCAGAACCGATTTTTAGCTACTCCTCAGCGATAATGCACGGCATACGAATCTTAGCATCAAGAAAACATCACTAAAGTCGTGAAACAAGGATGATTCAAGGATGATTCAAAATCAACACAAATTTCGAAACTTACAAATTTCTTTGAGCGCAGGAATTTTATTCGTGGTGAAATATCACCAAGGTTTCCAGTTGCGGAAGCTGAAGTATGCTTACAGCTTTGCAGGGCTGCGCATCGAGTGTTTTGAATCTTCCTATAACACGCACAAATATTATTGCTTTCAAATGCTCTGCGCATGCACTACTATTTTAAATGCCATGCACTACATATGCACTATTGCTTTAAATTCCCCGCACTGCATGCACTACCATTTTAAATACCACGCACTGCTGCTTTAAATTCCCCGCACTGCATGCACTACTATTTTAAATACCACACACTGCATATGCACTATTGCTTTAAATTCGCCGCACTGTATATGCACTATTGTACGCACTATTGCTTTAAATTCCCCGCCCCTGTATATGCCCAATTGTTTTAAATGCCCCGCACTACATATGTACTATTACGTTCAAATGTATCGCACTGCATATGCACCACTGCTTTCAAATGTCCCGCACTGCAAAAGCACCGCACCTGCATTGCATTATTACTTTCAAATGCCCTGCAAAGCACATCATCATCGTTCGCAAACGCACAACATTCGGGTTCTTCCACCCTAAAATACGATATCGGGTTCTTCCACCCAAAAATAGGATATCGGGTTCTTCCACCCTAAAATAGGATATCGGGTTCTTCCACCCTAAAATAGGATATCGGGCTCTTCCACCCTAAAAACAAGGACATTTTAGGCTCGTTCGCCTTTAAGTGAACATTTTAGGATTGTCCGCCTTTAATATGACATTATAGGCTAGTCCGCCTTTAATAGGACATTTTTGGGGCTCGACCGCCTTTTATATGTGGCATGGGCTGCGCACCGCCCTTTGCATCGCTTTCATATTGCTTGGGCCATGCACCGCCCTTTTAAATTTCTGCATAAGGCTGTGCACCGCCTTTCATATGATGCATGGGCTGCACACCGCCCTTTGCATCACTTTTATTATCACTTGGGCCATGCACCGCCCTTTTAAATTTCTGTATAAGGCTGTGCACCGCCTTTCATATGATACAAGGGTTGCGCACCGCCCTTTGCATCGCTTTATTATCGCTTGGGCCATGCACCGCCCTTTTAAATTTCTGCATAAGGCTGTGCACCGCCTTTCATATGATGCATGGGATGCGCACCGCCCTTTGCATCGCTTTCATATATTGCCTGGGCCATGCACTGCCCTTTTAAATTTCTGCATAAGGCTGTGCACCGCCTTTCATATGATGCATGGGCTGCGCACCGCCCTTTGCATCGCTTTCATATATTGCCTGGGCCATGCACCGCCCTTTTAGATTTCTGCATAAGGCTGTGCACCGCCTTTCATATGATGCATGGGTTGCGCACCGCCCTTTGCATCGCTTTCATATATTGCCTGGGCCATGCACCGCCCTTTTAAATTTTCGCATAAAGCTGTGCACCGCCTTTTATATGATGCATGGGCTGCGCACCGCCCTTTGCATCGCTTTCATATATTGCTTGGGTCATGCACCGCCCTTTTAAATTTTCTGCATAAGGCTGTGCACCGCCTCTTATATGATGCATGGGCTGCGCACCGCCCTTTGCATCGCTTTCATATATTGCTTGGGCCATGCACCGCCCTTTTAAATTTCTGCATAAGGCTGAGCACCGCCTTTCATATATTACATGGGCTATACACCACCCTTTGAAATCTCTGCATAAGGCTGCGCACCGTCCTTTGCATCGCTTTCACATGTTGCACAGGCTGCGCACCGCCTTTGAAGATTTCTGCATAAGACATCGCACCGCACCTGCTTTGTTTTATTATTATTCTTAATGCCTTGCATATGCTCGCAGCCGCGTTGCACGGCACTCGCATCGCTTTACTTCAATATTTATTTTTACTGACTATTTTTATCTAGTTTAAAGTTTCGCAGGAGCTTTAGCGCAACGTGGAACTATTTCTTCGGCAGCGAACTGGGGCAATACGTCGGGAAGGACGAGCAGACTTCTCGACAAGGGTCAAAGATCTACCTCGAACACTCAGCTCCAAATTCAAATTTCTCGTTGACATTCCAGCACAATCAATTTTCAGGGTTCTATCGCAATGCCCAGTGTCATCATAATTCGACACTGGGACAATATTTTGCAAAGACTCGCACCGATCGTGATTTGCCATGTCATAAGTGTCGTAGTCATCCCAGAACTACACACGACCTGATTCTCCTGCAACCCGAGATATGTAGGCGATTCAGAGACCAGAGTTCGGCCGTAATTTCCTTTACCCTTAGTCCTCCACAATCCTTTAGCCGGGACAAAATAGGCTACTAAGTCAACGTCTTTGCCCGAAAATTCTTTCATCATTACCAGGCAAAGAGGGACAAGTTGTTGACACCCAATTTTGTCCCGCCTCTCCCCCGAAATACCTATTTATACCTCTGGTATTTTGAGAAATTAAAAAATATGCATTTAAATTTTACTATAATTATTAGTCTTTTATTAACACCCACGTTTTATTATTCCACTGCAGTTATTATTATCATTATTATTATTATTATTATTATTATTATTATTCTTAAATTATCATTTTATTACTAATTGTCATTAATTATTATTTCTTGTTATTTCCATTATCATTATTATTATTATTATTATTATTATTATTATTAATTACTAATCATTATTATCAGCGTTATTTTTGTTATCAATTATTAATCATCATTATCATCGTTATCTTATTATTAATTATTATCATTGTTTTATCAATAATTGTTATTTATTATTATTATTATCATCATTATTATTTCTTATTATTATTATCATTATTATCTTATTATTACCACTATTATTGTTATTATTATTAATTTATTAACATTTTGTCACTATCAATAATTGTTATTTATTATTATTCTTTTATTATTAATTATTATCATCTTTATTGTTATTATTAATTATTATCATTTTTAATTATCAATATTTGGTACTTACTATTATTATTATATCTATTATTATTTTTTATCACCATTATCATCAACATTATCATTATTACCATTATCATTATTGTTATCATTATTAGCAGTATTACTACCGCTATTTATTTGCTGCTATTATTTAGTATTATTGAAACTTGCATTTCTCAACGTTTCTACCAACTTCCGAATACACATCGCATTTATTTCACACATTTAAATGATAGCGTTTGTTATTAAATATTATTGCACGGTCATTGCAACATCATATGATTTTATTATCCGGATCTTTTATAATTACATATTTCCGTATTAGGTGATATTCTGGCACCCTTAGTACATCGTTAATCAAAATGGGTCTCTTATTCAAATTTAGAAGCCAAACTATTTCTTGCACTCGGTACGTATTTTGACTTACCGGACCCCAAATCAAAGTCCGATTAACTCCTAATATTCTTTGGACTAGACCATATTTTTTATCTCAATTTTTAGACCAGTCCATGTTTTAATTCACTAGTCCATCCTTTTAATACCCAGTCTAAAATTTGACTCGGTCCACAAATGGACCGGGTCCGATCCATTTTTTCGTCCAAATAAGGGAAACCTTTTTTAGGGTTTCCCCTTCATCTCCTCATTTCTCGCCGCCTCCATCCCTTTCCCTCTTCTTTCCCTTTCTCCCTCCTCCTTTCCCGCCTCTCCTCCGCCGCTCCCACTTCCCCCTTTTCCTCCTTTTTCCCCGATGTCCCCCACTTAGCCCTGTTCCCCGCTCTTCTCTCTCTCCCGCTCCTCCCTTTTTCTTCAACACAGAAAAAGAGCAAAACCCTATAAAGAGGGGCGAGTTGAATCGTTTGAGGACAGGTTGGAAAGCCCCCCGAAAAAAGGCATACAGATCTTGAACCCCGAAATTTCCTGAAAAGAACAAGTTTTTCCATTGGCGAAATCCCCTAAAAATAACGATTTTTCCGGTGGTGGAAATCCCCTGAAAATATTGAGTCTGCCAACCGCCTTTGTTTCCCTCTAAAATATTAGCCCACTATTTTCTTAATATTCAAAGTGTCGAGCCATTTTATTTTTTTGCATTTTTTGCCTTGTTAGTGTTTTCGCATCCGACTCTACGCAAACTCGGAGATTTGAAGTGTTCGAGCGAGTATCGAAGGCCCCATACCCATTTCGCTGCACCCGAAGGAGGTAATCTTTTTTCCTTTAAATTATTTCGTGTCGTTTATTTCATCATTTGTTGTCTCTGTTCGGACTTAGCTTTAAGTTTTGTGCCATTAGCCTGTTTGTTATCAGTAGCAGCAGTTAGTGTGTCTACTCAGATTGATATTCGTCAATTAATCTAGTATGTGCTAATGTGGTGGTTTATATACACTAGTTGTTTCTCCTTTACTTAGTCTCTAAAAGAAATGTCGTCCAATTTAACCTTGAAGAATATGCCTTGTATTAGTAGTGTGTTCAACTCTCAAGACCTGATTGAAATATGTTGTTCTTTTGCATATCATTCGAATTCATGTGAAATTTTCAATTTGACTATCAAAAAATAATGGCAAGATTTTTTTTCCAGTTCATAGCATATCAGGTCTAAGTTGACAAAGGACAAATCTTACTTATATAGTTAGTTTCGAACCCTTCCAGAAATTTCAGAACTTAATGACCAAAGGATTAAGGTACCATGTTTGTTCCTAGTCTGAATAGTAGTTATGTTTAGTGTAATTCAGCACATGCATTAATCCCATTACAAGTTGATTGATTATTAAAAGTTCAGTACGTTTATCATATCTCTATCAGTATTTGCTTAGTAGTAGTTTAATATAACCCATGCCATTCACTTATGTGGTTCTGTTTGGATTCTGCCTTTTATAGAGACCTTAAGTCCCTAAAAGTATACCTCCAGTTTCAGTCCTCTTTAAAGTGATTGTTGATCTTGATTTGCATGAAAAGCCCAGTCATCTTTTTCTCTCCAAGGAAAATGTGTAATTTCGAATGGTCTGATTCATAACTTATTGAGGGTATCACATCAGTCTGTTTAGTTTATTAAGAGTTAAGCAATTGTCAAGTCTAACTGCTGATTACATTTATGTGTGAAAGTGTATCGGATGACCGGTAGGAAGGTATCATTAGTTCAGCTGTGTCCCTGCCTCTGTTTGGAATCCTGGGATTATGCATGAACCTTTATGTTTGTGTGGTGTTTTACACCTATGCTTGTCTGATTTGTTCCGGATTATTGAAGCTCACAATCCTCGTTAGTGGTAAAATTTGCTTCAGTGGTTAGATTTTAAGTATGCAGACTTCTGAAATAATAGATGAGGTACATATACTTCATTGGGGGCAGAAATGGTTCATGGTGTTTAAGGCCTTGAAATGGCTACTTCCTGTGTGATGTTGTGGTTGTATGTTGAGCCAAATACAGGGCAGATCTAAACCAATTTGCTACATATTTGAAATTATTTTGCTGCCATGCGTTGGCCAGTTGTTACTATCTTTGAGTTGCAAGTTGAGGCCCCGCTAGTGCATTGTTTGGTAGGTCTTGAAGCAGTAGCTATTGCTTTGTTTAGCCTATTGCTGCTACATTTTTTGCTTAGACACTGTTGTCTTAAGCTGTTTTCCTAAACAGCTGCTATATTTTGTTTGGTATCTAGGCCTAAATTATTCAGCGATATGAAATAAACCACATGGGCTTCTGTCGTTTCTTTATCATTGTCTTATTTGGGTTTGAATATTTTCTCTAATTATCCTACTGTTGTGTTATGTGCCAATTCAATTTACGAACTTAATTCCTTTACTTATGCTTTAGTCCTTTATTATATACTAATTCCTTTTCTCTCGTTGTATGCATGACCATCACGTACGAGTCCGAGGGACTCGTCCCTCCCCCACATTCGATGTTGGGCTAAAAGTCCAACATAATATTCTCAAGTCATCTCCTTATCCAGCCCATCCGCATCAGTTTACAAAATTTCCGCTGGGCCGAGGCCCAACAGCAGCAAAAACAGACCGGGGCAGCTTTAAAATGGGGCAAAGCCCATTTATTTACATTTCTTCGTTTTCCATTTTCGTTTATCGTGTATTTATTGCATTTAGCTTATGTTGTTTTGACTAACATTTTATATTTTGTATTTTCTTTTCTCTTAACTTAGATGAATTAGGGGACATTTAGTGGGGTTTAGTCTAATAATGGGTAGTTAATCTAAAAAAAGAGCCGCAATTAATTCCATAAGTTTTCATTCTCTTCTTTTTATATTAAAACTATTTATAGTATCTATAACATTTATTTTATTGGAATAATTGATTTACAAAAATAGCATGCCTACATATTTTGAGTTAAGGGGTCATAGTCTATTTTTACTATCTTAGAAATTTCAAAATGTCACTAATACGCAAATATAAACTCAGGTATATTTTATAAATAACTCTTCAAGTTTGAAAATCAATCACGCATAATTTTAGCTAAGCATAAGGAAAACTCTCATTAGCTATTTTTTTTTTCATACTCTTAAAATGTAAAAATCAATTAATGTCTTACCATTTGAGTTACTTCAAGGATTTATAAAAGCGATGCACTAACCTGCTTTTTCTTTACTTATATGCAAATTAATATATAATTATTCTACAAGTCTTATTTTAAATAGCATTCTTTTTCAAAGCCTTAACAATATGTATAAGTCTCATTTAAAATAGCATTATTATATCTTCATTTAAAACCTTAGCAACATTTACAAGCTATTTTCTTAAAATTTAAATACTATATCCAACATTGATTAATTAACCTAAGTTTGGCCGGATAACCGTAAGTTAATGGATTCTAAAGGATGCCTAACCCCTTCCCTTTAGGATAATATAGAACCCTTACCTAGAATCACATTGGTTAAGCAGACTATTAACATAGGTTTAGTTTTAACTTTGCCTTAGTTAACCTCTAGGTGTCCTAATTCACCGTTAAATTAATTAGGTGGCGGCTCCTTAAAACAAAACAATTTAGGAATCACCAAGTTGTTATACCCCATTTTAACCGTCATACTCCTAAATCAACCCAGTTTAAACGGGGTGTGACAGCTTGGCGACTCCGCTGGGGACTTTATGTTCTTAACCATAACAACTTAGGTTAATAATTAATTTGTTGGATGTTTGGTTGTTTTTCTTTATTTTTGCCTTTATTGTTGCTTTATTTGTTTCTCTTATGTTCTTTTAAGTGATTGTTTTATTATGTGAAATTTTCTATGTGATAATATGTTACTGCTTTTTTTAACTGGCATTCCGTTCATATTTCTTCCATTCTTGCAAAACTCACACATATTCACACACTTAAAGCGGCTTCGCGGTTCGCGCCCGTGCACTACTAAATTACCCCTTTAGTTGGATTGGTCTAGTGGATTTAGTCGATCGGCGGTGCAGTCGACGGCCACGGACTTTCCACTCCCAAGTTGTCCGCTTGGGGGAGCCTTGCGTCATAGGAAAACAACTCCTAGTCAGCCTAAGATAGAGCTTAATCGAAACCCTCTTTAAGGACATGCACGAGCCTAGGAGGCTTAATACCCAAGGTGTATTAAGTCCATTAGTAAACATTACCAAAATGTTCAAGTGGGTTCATGACCCCAAGCGGCGCTTATCATGTTATGTGTGCATTATTTGAAGTTGATTGGGCCAAATATCGACCATTGCTCTAATTAATTAAACTTTAGGAGGGTGGGGTTTGACTAACCTTTTGTGATGCAGATAGCCATGAAGATCGCAAATTTTGAAAGAAGCTTGGACGCAATTGAACTTAGCTTATTTTTTAGGAATATTTTTTCCTTTCTTATTTGGCATGTAATAAAGCTTAAAAATATTTATGTACTTCATTTTGGGAATAGACTCGTTTAATTAATTAAAGAGCAAATGGGATGACATATAATGGCACCTTCATCTTTCAAATACACGCTAGGCCTACCTCGGGCATAAGGAGGTCCCCTACGTATTAACACGCAAGGCTGTTATTTTATATACTTGTGTTAATAGTTGTGTGCTTGCTTGCTAAGTGGTTTACTTGAATTTATTTGCAATATGCTTGCTTTTGAACTTATTTATCACCTGATGCCAAGCTCATTACTTAAATTTATTTGAAGGCTCTTATTTGAATTTATTTGTGAAAAGTTATTACTTGATATTTGCTAACATCATCTTTGTTTCAGAAGAAAAGTAAAATTCATATTTTGCTTTGCCGCACAATTGCATATTGTTCATTAATTATTTTTGCATCATCCTCACCTCAAAAAAAAAACAAAAAACAAAAAACAAAAAAAAAAACTATTTATTCCGCGGTTAGCGCACTTTAGCCACTCTAGAGCACCTTTAAGATCGTTCGCATTCTTAGCATGGCTCCCGACAAATTTCTACTCGTCGGAGGAAATTTCCTAATTTTCGCATACATGAACTAGCCTTGAAAATCCTTAAAGTTAACTCTTATCATTCCAACTTTGTTTTAATAGGCATTTTCTTATCGTTATTTGCTTAGTTACTCAAATCTATTAGTGTCGAACAATTTGTCTCGCATCAAACTGCAAATTCTAGAGCTTTTGTGTCCTTCTTTTACGGGTATGATCTTCTGTCTCAAACGACGAAACATTTGACCCGTTAGCTCCATGCCTCGTAGAATCCATTTGCACTCGGTTTACGTCATGGAACTTTTACTTTCCAATTCTATCATCTTCAGCATTTATCGTTTCTTCTATTGGTAGATGTCCAAATTTATTGGTCCAATCTATCAAATGGCACTTCTCGATATTTGTTCGATTTTTGCCATCAAGTTGTTCAAGAATGACTGTTCAAGTACCTTGCTTCTGCGGAGCCTTCGCTGAGTCAATCACGTCATTCTGGGTCGCTGAAATCTATCTTCGCGCACCCATTAATTTCAATTTTTGGCATGCAAGTCGAAAGACAATCTCATAGGTCTCCTGTCCTTGACATTTTGCAACCCGCCAGTGCTTCGTAACTCTCGGGTACATTAAATTCAACTGTCTTGCGCCCGATCAATCATGATCTTCTCTAAGCTAATCTCTTGCATTATTATTTTAAAAAAAAATCTTTTTACACACCAGGCGAACTACGCTTGACCTGATTCCTCGGTGGATACGTAGGCAGCCCACATAGGGACTCGGTCATATTAGGGTAGAATTTTTGCATGTAGCCCGAACTACTTTTGACCTGATTTCCTGTCAGATACAGGATACGTAGGCAGCCTCTATAAGGCCCGGTTTTATTTACTGCAAATTTTAATATTCCCCAAACGAGGGAGCATGAAACTGGGACAATTTTGGAATGCAACCCAAGTCATCTTTTCAAAGCGTCCTAAAACTGGGACAAATTTAAAAATGTATGCCGAAATTGGTAAGAATTAACTCGGAACCAAGCTTTGGCGTTCGATATGAGTCAACCTTTCTTCAAATGGCATGTTCCACTCCGATGCAGTTTTCTTTTCTTCCGATTCATTCGCTACCGTCATAGCCAAATAGCTGATGATTCATTTTCGTCCTCAAGTTATCTCTAATCTAGAGCCTGCTTAATTAGATCACGAACTTTAAAAGGATACATATATATATTATTATTATTTTGGGCATTTACTTCATGCACTAACATTTTATTTTGTTTGTGAAATTTTACTTTTCTCTTTAAAGGGTTGTCTGGCATTGAACATTGTTTTGGCTGCGAATCTGCATCAAGGACGAGACACAATGGCAGAAAGATTTGAATCATTCAACACCGGTATGGGTTTGGTGCAAGAACAAAAGGATAGCAAGGTGGTTCGAAAAAATATTGTAGTCAATCTGGGAGATACCTTAAGCCTTCTTCCTAACACAACCTCAACTCCCAGCTCAATTTGCAACGTTTCCTTAGCAATTTCGCCTCACTTAGATCCTAACTATACCATCCCACAAATGCCTTCAACCTACACTCCCGATCGAGTAGCAATAATTCCTAATCCTCAAATTTCCATAACCACTACTCAATTCGAGAAAAGTAAGAAAAACTCCCATTTTTCCCCATAGTCGAACTGGAGAAATTTTGCGGACGGCTCATCCCCAAGCCATATTCACATAATCAGATTTCCGCAAGGGCATAGCAACGAGAAGCACAGATTCAAAGCCAAAGCTTCAATGTTCAACGCAAGGCAACCACTTCCTTTTATACTAACAAATTTTCTTTGAGTAGCGCAGAACCGATTTTTAGCTACTCCTCAGCGATAATGCACGGCATACGAATCTTAGCATCAAGAAAACATCACTAAAGTCGTGAAACAAGGATGATTCAAGGATGATTCAAAATCAACACAAATTTCGAAACTTACAAATTTCTTTGAGCGCAGGAATTTTATTCGTAGTGAAATATCACCAAGGTTTCCAGTTGCGGAAGCTAAAGTATGCTTACAGCTTTGCAGGGCTGCGCATCGAGTGGTTTAAATCTTCCTATAACACGCACAAATATTATTGCTTTCAAATGCTCTGCGCATGCACTACTATTTTAAATGCCATGCACTACATATGCACTATTGCTTTAAATTCCCCGCACTGCATGCACTACCATTTTAAATACCACGCACTGCTGCTTTAAATTCCCCGCACTGCATGCACTACTATTTTAAATACCACACACTGCATATGCACTATTGCTTTAAATTCCCCGCACTGTATATGCACTATTGTACGCACTATTGCTTTAAATTCCCCGCCCCTGTATATGCCCTATTGTTTTAAATGCCCCGCACTACATATGTACTATTACGTTCAAATGTATCGCACTGCATATGCACCACTGCTTTCAAATGTCCCGCACTGCAAAAGCACCGTACCTGCATTGCATTATTACTTTCAAATGCCCTGCAAAGCACATCATCATCGTTCGCAAACGCACAGCATTCGGGTTCTTCCACCCTAAAATAGGATATCGGGTTCTTCCACCCTAAAATAGGATATCGGGTTCTTCCACCCTAAAATAGGATATCGGGTTATTCCACCCTAAAATAGGATATCGGGCTCTTCCACCCTAAAAACAAGGACATTTTAGGCTCATTCGCCTTTAAGTGAACATTTTAGGATTGTCCGCCTTTAATAGGACATTATAGGCTAGTCCGCCTTTAATAGGACATTTTTGGGGCTCGACCGCCTTTTATATGTGGCATGGGCTGCGCACCGCCCTTTGCATCGCTTTCATATTGCTTGGGCCATGCACCGCCCTTTTAAATTTCTGCATAAGGCTGTGCACCGCCTTTCATATGATGCATGGGCTGCGCACCGCCCTTTGCATCACTTTTATTATCGCTTGGGCCATGCACCGCCCTTTTAAATTTCTGTATAAGGCTGTGCACCGCCTTTCATATGATGCATGGGCTGCGCACCGCCCTTTGCATCGCTTTATTATCGCTTGGGTCATGCACCGCCCTTTTAAATTTCTGCATAAGGCTGTGCACCGCCTTTCATATGATGCATGGGCTGCGCACCGCCCTTTGCATCGCTTTCATATATTGCCTGGGCCATGCACCGCCCTTTTAAATTTCTGCATAAGGCTGTGCACCGCCTTTCATATGATGCATGGGCTGCGCACCGCCCTTTGCATCGCTTTCATATATTGCCTGGGCCATGCACCGCCCTTTTAAATTTCTGCATAAGGCTGTGCACCGCCTTTCATATGATGCATGGGCTGCGCACCGCCCTTTGCATTGCTTTCATATATTGCCTGGGCCATGCACCGCCCTTTTAAATTTTCGCATAAGGCTGTGCACCGCCTTTTATATGATGCATGGGCTGCGCACCGCCCTTTGCATCGCTTTCATATATTGCTTGGGCCATGCACCGCCCTTTTAAATTTTCTGCATAAGGCTGTGCACCGCCTCTTATATGATGCATGGGCTGCGCACCGCCCTTTGCATCGCTTTCATATATTGCTTGGGCCATGCACCGCCCTTTTAAATTTCTGCATAAGGCTGAGCACCGCCTTTCATATATTACATGGGCCATGCACCGCCCTTTGAAATCTCTGCATAAGGCTGCGCACTGTCCTTTGCATCGCTTTCACATGTTGCACGGGCTGCGCACCGCCTTTGAAAATTTCTGCATAAGACATCGCACCGCACCTGCTTTGTTTTATTATTATTCTTAATGCCTTGCATATGCTCGCAGCCGCGTTGCACCGCACTCGCATCGCTTTACTTCAATATTTATTTTTACTGACTATTTTTATCTAGTTTAAAGTTTCGCAGGAGCTTTAGCGCAACGTGGAACTATTTCTTCGGCAGCGAACTGGGGCAATACGTCGGGAAGGACGAGCAGACTTCTCGACAAGGGTCAAAGATCTACCTCGAACACTCGGCTCCAAATTCAAATTTCCCGTTGACATTCCAGCACAATCAATTTTCAGAGTTCTATCGCAATGCCCAGTGTCATCATAATTCGACACTGGGACAATATTTTGCAAAGACTCGCACCGATCGTGATATTCCATGTCATAAGTGTCGTAGTCATCCCAGAACTACACACGGCCTGATTCTCGTGCAACCCGAGATATGTAGGCGATTCAGAGACCAGAGTTCGGCCGTAATTTTTTTTACCCTTAGTCCTCCACAATCCTTTAGCCGGGACAAAATAGGCTACTAAGTCAACGTCTTTGCCCGAAAATTCTTTCATCATTACCAGGCAAAGAGGGACAAGTTGTTGACACCCAATTTTGTCCCGCCTCTCCCCCGAAATACCTATTTATACCTCTGGTATTTTGAGAAATTAAAAAATATGCATTTAAATTTTACTATAATTATTAGTCTTTTATTAACACCCACGTTTTATTATTCCACTGCAGTTATAATTATTATCATTATTATTATTATTATTATTATTATTATTATTATTCTTAAATTATCATTTTATTACTAATTGTCATTAATTATTATTTCTTGTTATTTCCATTATCATTATTATTATTATTATTATTATTATTATTATTATTATTATTATTATTAATTACTAATCATTATTATCAGCGTTATTTTTGTTATCAATTATTAATCATCATTATCATCGTTATCTTATTATTAATTATTATCATCATCATTATTTCTTATTATTATTATTATCATTATTATCTTATTATTACCACTATTATTGTTATTATTATTAATTTATTAACATTTTGTCACTATCAATAATTGTTATTTATTATTATTATTTTATTATTAATTATTATCATCTTTATTGTTATTATTAATTATTATCATTTTTAATTATCAATATTTGTTACTTACTATTATTATTATATCTATTATTATTTTTTATCACCATTATCATCAACGTTATCATTATTACCATTATCATTGTTGTTATCATTATTAGCAGTATTACTACCGCTATTTATTTGCTGCTATTATTTAGTATTATTGAAACTTGCATTTCTCAACGTTTCTACCAACTTCCGCATACACATCGCATTTATTTCGCACATTTAAATGATAGCGTTTGTTATTAAATATTATTGCACGGTCATTGCAACATCATATGATTTTATTATCCGGATCTTTTATAATTACATATTTCCGTATTAGGTGATATTCTGGCACCCTTAGTACATTGTTAATCAAAATGGGTCTCTTATTCAAATTTAGAAGCCAAACTATTTCTTGCACTCGGTCCGTATTTTGACTTACCGGACCCCAAATCAAAGTCCGATTAACTCCTAATATTTTTTGGACTAGACCATATTTTTTATCTCAATTTTTAGACCAGTCCATGTTTTAATTCACTAGTCCATCCTTTTAATACCCAGTCTAAAATTTGACTCGGTCCACAAATGGACCGGGTCCGATCCATTTTTTCGTCCAAATAAGGGAAACCCTTTTTAGGGTTTCCCCTTCATCTCCTCATTTCTCGCCGCCTCCATCCATTTCCCTCTCCTTTCCCTTTCTCCCTCCTCCTTTCCCGCCTCTCCTCCGCCGCTCCCACTTCCCCCTTTTCCTCCTTCTTCCCCGCTGTCCCCCACTTAGCCCTGTTCCCCGCTCTTCTCTCTCTCCCGCTCCTCCCTTTTTCTTCAACACAAAAAAAAAAAGAGCAAAACCCTATAAAGAGGGGCGAGTTGAATCGTTTGAGGACAGATTGGAAAGCCCCCCAAAAAAGGCATACAGATCTTGAACCCCGAAATTTCCTGAAAAGAGCAAGTTTTTTCCATTGGTGAAATCCCCTGAAAATATTGAGTCTGCCAACCGCCTTTGTTTCCCTCTAAAATATTAGCCCACTGTTTTCTTAATATTCAAAGTGTCGAGCCATTTTATTTTTTTGCATTTTTTGCCTTGTTATTGTTTTCGCATCCGAGTCTACGCAAACTCGGAGATTTGAAGTGTTCGAGCGAGTATCGAAGGCCCCATACCCATTTCGCTGCACCCGAAGGAGGTAATCGTTTTTCCTTTAAATTATTTCGTGTCGTTTATTTCATCATTTGTTGTCTCTGTTCGGACTTAGCTTTAAGTTTTGTGCCATTAGCTTGTTTGTTATCAGTAGCAGCAGTTAGTGTGTCTACTCAGATTGTTATTCGTCAATTAATCTAGTATGTGCTAATGTGGTGGTTTGTATACACTAGTTGTTTCTCCTTTACTTAGTCTCTAAACGAAATGTCGTCCAATTTAACCTTGAAGAATATGCCTTGTATTAGTAGTGTGTTCAACTCTCAAGACCTGATTGGAATATGTTGTTCTTTTGCATATCATTCGAATTCATGTGAAATTTTCAATTTGACTATCAAAAAATAATGGCAAGATTTGTTTTCCAGTTCATAGCATATCAGGTCTAAGTTGACAAAGGACAAATCTTACTTATATAGTTAGTTTCGAACCCTTCCAGAAATTTCAGAACTTAATGACCAAAGGATTAAGGTACCATGTTTGTTCCTAGTCTGAATAGTAGTTATGTTTAGTGTAATTCAGCACATGCATTAATCCCATTACAAGTTGATTGATCATTAAAAGTTCAGTACGTTTATCATATCTCTATCAGTATTTGCTTAGTAGTAGTTTAATATAACCCATGCCATTCACTTATGTGGTTCTGTTTGGATTCTGCCTTCTATAGAGACCTTAAGTTCCTAAAAGTATACCTCCAGTTTCAGTCCTCTTTAAAGTGATTGTTGATCTTGATTTGCATGAAAAGCCCAGTCATCTTTTTCTCTCCAAGGAAAATGTGTAATTTCGAATGGTCTGATTCATAACTTATTGAGGGTATCACATCAGTCTGTTTAGTTTATTAAGAGTTAAGCAATTGTCAAGTCTAACTGCTGATTACATTTATGTGTGAAAATGTATCGGATGACCGGTAGGAAGGTATCATTAGTTCAGCTGTGTCCCTGCCTCTGTTTGGAATCCTGGGATTATGCATGAACCTTTATGTTTGTGTGGTGTTTTACACCTATGCTTGTCTGAGTTGTTCCGGATTATTGAAGCTCACAATCCTCGTTAGTGGTAAAATTTGCTTCAGTGGTTAGATTTTAAGTATGCAGACTTCTGAAATAATAGATGAGGTACATATACTTCATTGGGGGCAGAAATGGTTCATGGAGTT
The DNA here is from genome assembly GCF_019175385.1 of Lycium barbarum. NCBI lineage: Eukaryota > Viridiplantae > Streptophyta > Magnoliopsida > Solanales > Solanaceae > Lycium > Lycium barbarum. Next base: position 18,006,401 of record NC_083343.1, read on the forward strand.
TAAGGCCTTGAAATGGCTACTTCCTGTGTGATGTTGTGGTTGTATGTTGAGCCAAATACAGGGCAGATCTAAACCAATTTGCTACATATTTGAAATTACTTTGCTGCCATGTGTTGGCCAGTTGTTACTATCTTTGAGTTGCAAGTTGAGGCCCCGCTAGTGCATTGTTTGGTGAGTCTTGAAGCAGTATCTATTGCTTTGTTTAGCCTATTGCTGCTACATTTTTTGCTTAGACACTGTTGTCTTAAGCTGTTTTCCTAAACAGCTGCTATATTTTGTTTGGTATCTAGGCCTAAATTATTCAGCGATATGAAATAAACCACATGGGCTTCTGTCGTTTCTTTATCATTGTCTTATTTGGGTTTGAATATTTTCTCTAATTATCCTACTGTTGTGTTATGTGCCAATTCAATTTACGAACTTAATTCCTTTACTTATGGTTTAGTCCTTTATTATATACTAATTCCTTTTCTCTCGTTTTATGCATGACCATCGCGTACGAGTCCGAGGGACTCGTCCCTCCCCCGCATTCAATGTTGGGCTAAAAGTCCAACATAATATTCTCAAGTCATCTCCTTATCCAGCCCATCCGCATCAGTTTACAAAATTTCCGCTGGGCCGAGGCCCAACAGCAGCAAAAACAGACCGGGGCAGCTTTAAAATGGGGCAAAGCCCATTTATTTACATTTCTTCGTTTTCCATTTTCGTTTATCGTGTATTTATTGCATTTAGCTTATGTTGTTTTGACTAACATTTTATATTTTGTATTTTCTTTTCTCTTAACTTAGATGAATTAGGTGACATTTAGTGGGGTTTAGTCTAATAATGGGTAGTTAATCTAAAAAAAGAGCCGCAATTAATTCCATAAGTTTTCATTCTCTTCTTTTTATATTAAAACTATTTATAGTATCTATAATATTTATTTTATTGGAATAATTGATTTACAAAAATAGCATGCCTACATATTTTGAGTTAAGGGGTCATAGTCTATTTTTACTATCTTAGAAATTTCAAAATGTCACTAATACGCAAATATAAACTCAGGTATATTTTATAAATAACTCTTCAAGTTTGAAAATCAATCACGCATAATTTTAGCTAAGCATAAGGAAAACTCTCATTAGCTATTTTTTTTTTCATACTCTTAAAATGTAAAAATCAATTAATGTCTTACCATTTGAGTTACTTCAAGGATTTATAAAAGCGATGCACTAACCTGCTTTTTCTTTACTTATATGCAAATTAATATATAATTATTCTACAAGTCTTATTTTAAATAGCATTTTTTTTCAAAGCCTTAACAATATGTATAAGTCTCATTTAAAATAGCATTATTATATCTTCATTTAAAACCTTAGCAACATTTACAAGCTATTTTCTTAAAATTTAAATACTATATCCAACATTGATTAATTAACCTAAGTTTGGCCGGATAACCGTAAGTTAATGGATTCTAAAGGATGCCTAACCCCTTCCCTTTAGGATAATATAGAACCCTTACCTAGAATCACATTGGTTAAGCAGACTATTAACATAGGTTTAGTTTTAACTTTGCCTTAGTTAACCTCTAGGTGTCCTAATTCACCGTTATATTAATTAGGTGGCGACTCCTTAAAACAAAACAATTTAGGAATCACCAATATGTTGCACTCCGCTCTAACCCGGTTCAAATGGGGTATAACAGCAAATATCATTTTTGTGTTTCTCCAACTGTATATTATTAGAAAAGTTGTTGATTGAGGCTGTGGGATTGAACTAGATAGTTGCCGAGAATATATAGGTGTTGAGGCAGGGATTGGTGATAATGCAGGTAGTGATTGTGTAGGAGAGGAGACATTTGAATTCATTTGGATAACTGTTCAGGATGGCAACGGGAATAAGATTGTGGATACATTGAGATTAGGAGGAGCAACAGAATTTGTAGGGGAAGAAGAATGAGATATCTATAGCAGATTCTGTTGGAGTGTAGGCAGAGGAACGCTGTCCTTGTGAGCGTTGGCGTTATCTACGTTTGGGATAAGTATAGTGTTTGGTAATTCGCTTATAATCTGATGCCTCACTTTTTATTCGCAAAGTGTCAAACAGTGCTTTATATGTGATTGTTTACGTCGATGATATCATCATCACTGGGAACACTAGCTCAGATGTAGATGGGGCTATCATGTGTCTTGCTAGACGTTTTTCCATCAAGGATCTCGGGAACCTTAATATTTTCTTGGAGTTGAGGTGCTCTGTGTTGCAGATAAGATTACATTATCACAATCAAATTACATCAATAAAATCCTCTGTGAAGAAAACATGAAGGACTGCAAACATGCTAAAACCCCAATGAGTGCCACTGAAGTGCTCCAACTAAATGATGGAGCAGAACCGACTGATGCCACTCGCTACAATAGTTCTTGGAAAACTCCAGTACTTATCGTTCGCTTGTCCAGACATCAGCTTCTCGGTGAATAAATTGTCACAATTTATGCACTCCCCATCTAAAGTACATTGGAAAGCACTCAAACGAGTGCTTAGGTATCTGCAAGGAACAATTCATCTTCACCTTAGCATTCAAAGAGAATGATTTTAAGCTACAAATGTACTCTGACAAAGATTGGGCTGGAGATATCAGTGATCGAACCTCCACTACATGCTACATATTATTTTTTGGACATAATCTTGTCATGAACTGGTCATCTAGGAAACAAAGGATAGTTGCTCGCTCATCAACTGAAGCAAAGTATCGAGCGGCTGCAAATGCACTGGCTGAAACAAATTGGGTGACAAATCTACTCAACGAACTAAATGTTTACTTCCACAAGCACCAATCATTTATATTGACAATGTTGGTGCAACTTATGTGTGAAAATTCGATATTCCATAGATGCATGAAGCACATTGTTGTGGATTTTCACTTTGTTTGTAAGCAAGTTCAACAGAATCAAGTTCGCATTGTTCATATCCATGCTGCGGATTAGCTCGCAGATACTCTCACCAAAGCCAGCCTTTGACAGACACTTATTCAAACTAGGCGTTGTTACACACCGCCTACCTTGAGGGGGCGTATTAGCACATGTTAACTGTGGTTTACTATGATCAGAACTGCTTTGACCACTTCTTTAGCTAGTAGTTAGGATTTGTTTTTTTCCTTTATCCTCCTAAATAAATCTCCTTTTTCTAGGAGTTAGCTTAGCAAGTAGTTTGGTTCTCCTCTTTCAAAGGAGTTAGTTTAGGAAGTGGTTATTTCATTCTTGTATATAAATGTTGCATTGATTCAATAAATAAACATGAGCTTTTATGCTTTACTCGTAAGATATTCTAGGAATAGAGTCTGATGCATGTGTCTTTGTTAAAGAAATCAAGTTGAATACAACTTGGTAAATACGGTTAATTTTACACAGTAATTGTTTTACCAAATAGCCTTGATGTTGCCTGACATTATCATGACTCTAGAGTTAGGATATCATAATATTGCAATCTCTCTGACCTCAAAGTTAATTAGAGTCCATGACATTTACTTCAACTAGGATTTCAAATTCTCATATTATACTACAAATAATTATCTCTTAGCTCAATTAGTTATCTCTTAGCTCAATTTCTTCTTTAATTTAACAAACTTTTTGTAAATAAGATACATGAATTTCTCATAACTTTGTGCTCAACTTCACTTTATAATTTGCAAGAATTCTTAGTGGTGTAACGAATATAAATAATTGACTAGCTAGAGATTAGGGGGTTAAGCTGTTCTAAATTCTAATAACATTACGGAAAGAAGCGTGACCAATCATTGCTTCACAATAATTGCTTAATTAATTAATTATTGTATACTTTAAGTTACAACCCAAGTCCCAACCCCCCAAAAATTGATAAAAAAAATAGGGAAAATGGCTAAAATGCACCCTAACATTTGCCCGGATTTGCTGTAACACACCTAACTTTTACGGGTGTCCTATTACCCCTCGGATATTTTTTTAGTGAGTTTTATTGGCCATTTCAGCTGAGCTGGACATGGACGTGGGCACATGCACCAGTAGTGGGTAAGGGTATTAGAAACTCAGCTCCCCCTTTAATTTTTGGCCACGTGGCGCTCCCAACGGCTAAAAATTTTAATACCCTCATATGTCCATAACGGACCCATTTCTTCACCATCATAACCCGAATTGAACTCCATTGAAGACAAAAATTTCAAGCCCTAACCTTCAAATTAATAGATGGATTCAAGAGTTAAGTTACGATTTGTGTAAATCTCTCCTCTTCTTTCATTTTATCTTATATTTAGTAGGTTAGGGCTTCTAATCTCCACCAAATTTTTTTATCCATTCGGTTATGAAAGAGCTAAAATCAGAGCTAAATAGGCTCTGTACTGATAAGCAAGACCCAAAGATGAGTGATTTTTACACTATATTAGTCGAGAAATAGAACTCTGACCTGCACATGTCGTCTAAAATGTTGGGTTGTTCCGGGAATGGACTCTCAAAGCTTCGATGAAAATCAATTGAAAACCCAACCATAAACAACCTAAGAATCGATTAATAGAGAAATATAGTGAAGGAATAGGTTAATTTGTGTGTGATTCGACTGATGCAATGGAAGAATCGAAGGAGTCGAATGGTTTTTGGGGTTTAATTGTTTGTTCTAAGTTGGATGGTTTTTCGGGGTTAATTTGTGTCAATCTATATATAATATAAAGTTAGGCATAGATAAAATGATGTGGCACCTCTCTATGGCCAACATTTATAATTATCTTTTATCTCCTTTTTTTGCATTTTTCTCCATTTGTGTACATATAATTTACTAATAAAATAGATTAATAGATGGCTCACAAAATGAATAGGAGTAGAAATCAGCCCACGTAGCAATAAATAAGAGAACAGCCCACGAAACAATAAATAAAGAAATCAGCCCACGTAGCAGTAATAACATTAGCAGTAATAACATGACTTTAATGTTAAGTTACCGTAAGACTTAGGATCGTTTGGTAACATTTTCAATAACAATTACTCTTGCATTTACTTTTCACATTAAATTTTGGGAGCAATGATCTTTCAATATTTGTTTTGGCATATGTATATATATGCTCTTCATTGCTTTTCTACGTACACCAATGTATGCTATGTTGATACAAAAACAACTAGAAGTAATATAAAAAGATAGGCTGACTTATGTAGGTAATTTTCTCTGTCTTCTTTAATCTATTTTTTTTTTTTCGGTATGGGGAGGGTGGATTTGGCGATGGAGAATTTGATTGATATACCTATTTGATACTTTTTACTCTTGACGTTGTGAATTCTGAATTTATATGTATGAACAAGCATATAATAGTTTAAATGTCCAATAGGTGACTTCTTTACGATTATGATGATGAGCTTTGAGTGATAACCATTTAGTTATTATTTTTCTCTGCCATGATTCTTAATGTGAATATGCAAAAGGAGGAAATTGAAAGATATTCCTTCGTTGTTGAGGTGTATTTCTTATTTATGCGTTATGATGAGTTTTGAGTGATACCAATGTATCTTTTTGTCCTCTGGCATAGGAATTTGAATAGATGATATTAACTTTCTGGGTGTGTTTTTGTCATGATGATGATTTGAGTGATATTTGTTTTTTCGAACATATGTATAAATTGAATTTGCGGTCATTTTATGATTTTTCTTCTAGAAATTTTGGCAAATATGAGAAAAAGGAGTTATAGATTATTTTTAACAAGTAGCTAATTAAAATTAATATTCCTATGCGTTTAAAATTTACTCTACATTAAAATTCTTTAAGAATGCCATCCAAAATAAAGTTTCACATCATAGGAGAGAATGACGTGATTTGAATTCATAACAGAAACAATTTAACAATAAATTGGAGTAAATTAAGGAATTTGTTTGGTTAATTTGAATGATGGATAAGATCCAGTAAGTTGTAAAGCATGACTGCAATTTTGTAAAAAATCTTTTAGCAAAGCAACAACTAACAAGCGCGAACTGAGAAGAAAGGTAAAAAGAACAAGAGAAGGAAGAAATAAGAAAGGAAAGAAAAAATTGTGATTCAAACTGCATCCATTACGTGTCATAACCACATAAATTATTATTTTTCTTATTATTTATTCTTTAATACAAATTAGTAAAAATATAAAATTAGCTAAAAGAAATTTTTGCTATTACTTTTTATTTTCATCAAATGCATGACCTTTTTTTATTGAAATCGTAGCTATTCGTAGTATGATATCGAGAAATCTCATTACTATTATTCAAACAAGCATAAAAGTTGTGCTTGTAATTATTGAAATATTAATTTCTTTATTAAAATTCAAAGTTTCTAAATACAATGCCTAATAACTTTCTGTAAAGAGTATAATTTTTAAATTTCTGAATCAAGATTCTTTTTAATTTACCTTTTCTCATTTGTACAATTGTTATTTTTTTTTTTTTGTTTCTAAATAGAGAAAGATGCAAGATGTTACGTAGGAGTTAAGGATCTCCGCTAAGATAGCAACGTGATGTAGCAGCTGTTTCTATTTTGGCACTATATTTATTAGTTGTTGATTTTTGTTTTTTATTATATATTTTTAATCGTGATATTTGTTCATGGATAGTGAATCATATTCGTTGATGTTTGTTTGTAGAAATGTATAAAAAAAAAAAAAAATATATATATATATATATATAGTAAATCAAAGCTATCGTCCTTTCTAACATTATCAATTTTTGTTTTCTTTCATAACCTCGCGCGAAGCGCGGTCAAATTCACTAGTGAAGGAATAAGGGTGTTTTATGCTTTTCAATAGCGCATGTGTTGCACTCACCGTTAAAAACTTTGGGGTGACATATTAATCACCTGAAAATGGCCAATAAAACCCACTAAAAATATATCTGGGGGGTAATAGAATACCCGTAAAGGTTAAGTGTGTTACAACGAATCCAGGCAAACGTTAGGGTGCATTTTAGCCATTTTCCCTAAATATTACCTTAAAATGGATATTTCTTTGTGGCTATTTACCCAAACACTGGAGTTTGAAGTTTTAATGAAAAATTCCTGGAATTTCAAATGGAGTTTAAACTCCAGGAAAGTTGCATGGATTGTTTATGACACCGCCTCTCGAGTTTGAGGGGAGACTGTTCAGATTCCATGAATTTTTTCGATTTTTGAACTACGCATTTCAACTACAAGAAAACTTTCTAACTACAACACACTACTAGAGTTTTACATATAAAAGATTGATTAGCGGTCCTAAAATGACTATTTGACAATTTTCATCCTTGAATCTTGTATAGTAACAAATTTATTTTTGGATTAGTAAATTAACGCTAGGGACGGCCTTGCTGGATAGAGTTATCAAGTATTATGATAATAGGTACCTTGTTGAATTAATTTAGGTGCGCAAGCGGGTCTGACCATCACAATTATCACAACAGCAAAGATTAAAGATAGAGGTGGCTACCACTAGAAAATTTAAAAGAAAAAAAAAAGATAATTACATCCATGCTTGAGACTACTGAAGGAAACTAGATTCCTGAAGACCATAAGATAGGCAAAACTGAGGGTGTGTTCGGTATGGAGGAAAACAAAATGTTTTTCAATTTTCTCATGTTCGTTTGATCAAAATTTTGAAAAAGATTTTCTTTTGGAAAACATTTTCCTCAAAATTGGGGAAATGACTTCCCTAATAAAAGTTGGGAAAACAAGTTCACAAGTTCATTCCACCAAACACCCTACCACCACGCAACCCAACCCCAACTACTCCCAACCCTCCACCCACCCCACCCCTTGCCCCCCTCCCCCCGCCCAACAATAATTTTTTTTTTTTGTAAAAAAGTTTTGACATTATTTTTGGTTTTTTTCACCCCACCCCCACCCAAACCCCCGCACCATACCCCCCCCCCCACCCACAAAAAAATATTTTTTTTGAAAAAAAAAATATTTTTTTTGAAAAAAACAATTGACTTTTTTTGGCACCCCCTCCACCCCCCCCCCCCCTCTCCCCGCGCACAAAAGAAATTAATATTTTTGAAAAAAAATTTTTGACATTTTTTTTGGTTTTTTGCACCCCGCACCCTACCCCCCCCCCCCGGAAAACAAATTAACCACCCCACCCTACCCCTCCCCCCCCCCCTAAAAATTAATATTTTTGGAAAAAAAGTTTTGACATTTTTTTTGGTTTTTTGCACACGCCACCCCGCATCCTCCCCTCCCCCCCCCCCCCCCCCCCCCCCGCAAAAAAAATTAATATTTTTGAAAAAAAAAATTTGACATTTGTTTTGGTTTTTTGCACCCCCAACCCCACCCCACCCCCACACCCTACCCCCCCCCCCCCGGGAAAAAAACATATTTCTAGAAAAAAAGTTTTGACATTTTTTTGGTTTTTTTGCAACCCCCACCCCACCCCGGCAAAAAAAAATTTGGAAAAAAAGTTTTGACATTTTTTTGGTTTTTTGCAACCCCCAAAAATTAAAAACTTCAAAAAAAAAAATATTATGGGGGGGGGGGAGTAGGGTACGGGGAGAGGGGGTGGTGTATGGGTTACGGGAGTGGTTGGGGGTGGGGGTGCAAAAATCAAAAAAACAAATGAAGGGGGTGGGGGCGTAGGGGTGGGTGGGTGGGAGTGGGGTGTAGGTGGGGGTATGGGGTTGGGTTGGAGTTGGTGAGGGGTGGGGGTGCAAAAAACAAAAAAAAACAAAAGAAATTTTTTTTTTGGTGGGGGTGTGGGGGGGAGGGAGGGTTTTGGGGCATAGGTGGGTGGGTGGGAATGGGGTGTGAGTGGGGGTGGGGGTATGGGGTTGGGTTGGAGTTAGTGAGGCTTAGATGAGTATTTTCTCGAAAATGTTTTCTATAAACCAAACGAACATGAGAAAATAAGTAAGAAATTCACTTATTTTCTGCTACTCAAACGAACATGAGAAAATAAGTGAAAATTCACTCATTTTCTAGGAAAACATTTTCCAGGAAAACATTTTCCTCCATACCGAACACACCCTGAATGAAGAAAGTTTGTGTATTCACAGAATTGCCCTTCTTTTGGGATGGTCTTTAAATTTTGCCCTTCGGCTAAAATCATGGGTTCCAAGTTCGAACCCCCACTCAGTAAAAAATTTAAAAACAAATCGCAAGGCAGAGTTTAAATTTCTCTATGCCCCCACCGGCATACACTTGTTAAGGAATTACCAAAGTTATGTTGGACTCGGCATACTTATGCCTTATGGGCAGACTTGGCATAAGTATGCCGGGTCCGGCATAACTTTGGTAATTCATTCACAAGTTTATGCTGGGTCCGGCATACTTCTGGGCAAACTTTTAGTTAAGCCTTAACTAAAAGTTTTTTTCTAATTATGCCTTATGGGACAGACTTTTAGTTAAGGCATAACTAAAAGTATGCCCCGTAAGACATAACTTTTCCTTAAGACATAGACTTTGTCTTATAAGTCAAATTTTTAGTTATGCCTTAAGGAAAAGTTCCGTCTTATAGGGCATAGTTTTAGTTATGCCTTATGGGGCATACTTTTAGTTGTGGCATAAGGCATACTTTTAGTTGTGCCTTAGGCATAACTAGGAAAAGACTTTTAGTTAAGGCTTAACTAAAAGTTTGCCCATAAGTATGCCGAACCCGGCATAAATTTGTTAAGTAATTACCAAAGTTATGCTGGACCCGGCATACTTATGCCAAGTCTGCCCATAAGGTATGAGTATGTCGGGTCCGACATAACTTTGGTAATTCCTTAACAAGTGTATATCGGGTCCGGCATACACGCGACCCAAACCTTGCCTTGCAATTTATTTTTTTTTAATTTATGCTTGAGCGGGGGTTTGAACCCAGAACCTCATGATTTCTGCGTGAACGCTCAGGGTTGCAACACGAAGGACAAAAATTAAAGACCAGCAATATGAGGGGCAAAATTTAAAGACCACCCCAAAAGAAGGGCAATCCGCGCAAAAAAATGCATTCCATGAGCATTGTATTCAGAAAATGAGGCAAATTTTTTCGAAACGCCTCTTCTATTTTCCTTGTTTTCGTGGAGTCTAGTTTCCTTCGTGAGGCAAATGAAGCATTGTATTCCATTAACCTTTTTTCAGTCATATACATCATATTTATTATTTCTCGAAGATTAAAATGTTAGAATTATTTTTTTTAACGAAAAGGCTCACATGCAAAAAGCTGAAAAAGGTAATCTACTTAATTAAAAGATAAAACAAAGAATAAAGAAACCATTACAGAATAATTGTTTTCAAGTTATAATAACATCTTTATAGTACAAGAAAATATCAAAATATCAAATAGTATATATCGAGGAAGTTGCTGCTTGAAAGCAGATGACGCACAAATACTTAGGTTACCTCACGGGTTGATAACTGACCCGTTCAACAATTCAAACTGACCCGCCTAAAAGATGATTTAGCTTGGGTTATGACCCAAATTGACCCCATAAAAAATATTATTGACCAAACCTGTTGAAGTTTGAGCGGGTTGGGCGGGTTACACATGTATGGGTCAATATAGAGCGGGATTTAGTGTTAAGACTAATTAATTTTGCAGCCTTTGGCTTAAACATGAAATACCTTGCTATCAGTTGTTAGTTAAATGAGAATTGAATCCTTACCTTTCTCATAGGATCTTCAGAAGTTATTTGTTGGCTTCAATGGTGATGAAAAACGTTGATTTTAAATGATCAATTTTTTCAATATTAGATTCATCGTCCTTCATAAATGTATACTTGAGTATCACTGTAACTTTGTCAAGTTTGGATTTTGACTCTCGTAGCTAGGTACGATGGGTTCTTCTTTTTGGTGTTTTACCATTACTAATTTTTGAACCCGCGCGATGTGCGGAGCAGTAAATTACAACAGTAGTTATATCTTATTTATAATATCAATATCAACGTATGACCATTCTACCATATGTACTTAATTCTTTTAGGATTCTTTATACTTGATGTAGACATACTTACCTGTCTTAAGGCTGTGATGTTTATGCTTGAACGAATAAATATTGTAATAAACATTTTGAAATGGTTTAAATTTTGGAAACCATTTTTTTATATTCCTATTGATGCGTCAGTATCTTGCATAAATGTTAAAGTACGATTGGAACACTCGTCTTAATATCTAAAAAAAAAAAATTTAGGTTTTATCTTGAAACTAATACCTATGTTCAATTTAGATTTCAAAATTTTATTTACTACCTGCTGATTATTAGATATTTTACCCCGAGAGACGATATATGTCCCCTGGAATATTTCTAAAATCATGTGTTACCGAGTGGTAAATAAAACATGATAGGCAGAATAAAGACTTCAAAATTGCCATAACCAAGACCAAGATAAAGAGAAGAAACAAATAGAAAATGAAGCAATAATCAGTATGAAGAGTAAAGAAAACTCACAGAAATGCCATTGGCAATAGTTTCAAAATCAGTAATTGAATCTACGAATATCTTCCCAGCCACACCTACCAAAGTTCACAAATTATATTTAGAAAAAGAAGTTTGAGTCTTGATTTTGCATACACTCAGCCAAGTATCTTCCTTTTTTTTAATAGGAGAAATCGCAATGAGCAGTTGTAAGGACTGGAATCTATTAATAAATAGATAGATAATAGTTTTGAAACTAGATATAACAAATGGATAAATATTATTGTTATGAGTTAGGAGCAAAATATGGAAGTTGCTTGCACTCTTATCTTTGGTGTCCGGTAAAACTGCTATACGGAATGAGCCAAAAAAACCGTTTAAAAAATAAAATAAAAATCAGGATACAAAAACTGACCTTGTAGTTGCTATAAAAAAGGAGTGAAAAAAACGTGATTTGCTTGATGGAATGTATTTTCTGTAAAACAGTTTTTAGATGAGCTATTAAAAAAGATAAATATATTTCAAGTTTCAAAGAGCGTTTGAAACAGGTCCGAATTGGGTGAATTAATTTGGTTAAACATAGAATTTCTCTCCCTCCGTCCCAAAAAGATTGTCTTCTTTTGACTTGGCACAAAGTTTAAGAAATAAAAGAAGACTTTTGAAATATGTGGTCCAAAACAAGCCTTAGATATTTGTGTGACTGTAAATTATCTCATAAAGTTAAATTGTTTCTAAATACAGAAAGAATACAATCTTTTTGGGACAGACTGAAAAGGAAAGGAAGACAATCTTTTTGAGACAGAAGGAGTATTATTTTGTAAATAAACTATATTCTACAGAACAAACGGTATGCACTTGATGATCACGAGAAGGTAATATATTCAACTAACTGATTTGGTCTCTGTTTAAGAATCCACAGCTTTGGCATGATAAAGAGCTACTCTACACATTGGAAATTAGTTTGATATCCACTATTACCTAGACTTAGGAACAACATTAGAAAGGAGAGTCGGAATATCTGCTGTGGCGAAGCCAGAAATTTCCATACTAAAAAGTAAATAAGTTTTAATTTATATACACGATAACATAATTTTAGTAAATTTTTACATATAAGTACTATTGGGTTTAGATGAACCTGGTACCTCAAAACTCCATCGGCCCCTCCTGATGGATGATCATGGTTCGATCAAAAGCCAAGCACGCTACTTCTGCCCACTCTATAGGTGGTCATATTTTGAAAGGCCTAATTTTGATATTTGAAGCGTTGCCTTCAGCCTTATCAGGAAAAGCTAAATGACAAATATGTTGTGTTAGCGTTGTTTCGTTGTTGTAGAAAATCAGAACTTGTTTCAGGGCTTCGAAGAAAACTGGCCATCTATGTGTTACCTCATAACCAAGGAACAGAACATGGAACAACTCAGTGCATTTATGGATAGGCCAAAAACTTTCTTCGAACTCTTCGTTGGATATTGGAGTAAACAAAAGGTGTACGCAGTTTTCTACGTTTTCCTCTAACGATGCAATAGTCGATGAGACGAATATAGAATAATTGTGATGGTGAAGATAGTGCATCTTCGAGCTTTCATTGCTAGGAAGTTGGTACGGATTGTTGGATTTGTAGTTTGTAGAACGATGAATGTAACTATCGTTATTGTTGTCTGATTTTATTACACTTGGCACAATTCTATGTACACGTGGAGTAGGATTCTCGTTAACTGACTTTTAATAGGATAACAACTTTTAACGGGATATATAACATAATTATAGGTATGCTAGGTGGTCTTTAGTTCATGTTGCTACTAATACTTATCTACTTCATTGAACTGTTTTCCTTTTGTTCTTTCCGTGGACATAACATATAGTGTCATCATAATCCTAATGAGATTGGTTATTTATTTGTAAAGATATTCCTGGAATAGTGTGTTTGATATGAAAGGAAAATATTTCTTTGAAAAATAAGTGATGTTTTAACTTATTTTTTTGTATTTGGTAAGTAGACAGAAAATATTATGCTCAAACTATTTGTATATAATGTCATACCCCAACCTAGGTGAAGCATGGCTGCCACCCGGTGCCTTGCTAGGCCCGAGCGAACCAAGCTAAAACTCGTACAATCTATGTCCCGAAGGACAAACTAGGCCAAGGAGGCTGATCTATCAGCGCAATATCATAACTTAGGCCGGCAAGGCCATACACTGGAATATTTGTAAATGATAGCCAACTCGACTGACGCGGGATCATCGCCGCGTATATACATAACTGAACGGCCAACAAGGCCTACATAAGTCTCTGCAAGCAGCAAAACCCAAAACAGACTATATACAAGGGCCGACAAGGCCTCTATACATACATACTGTTCTGACAAAATAAGTCTACAAGCCTCTACTGAAAGATAACCGTTCTTTGGCCGGGACAGGGCCCCGACCTACCCATCATCTGTATAAACACAAAACACTGGACTGGGTAACTCTGAATGACATGGAGCTTACCACTCTAGCTGGTACTCGGCAATCTACTGAGGTGGTCTCTCCAGCTGCCTATCTGAACCTGCGGGCATGAACACAATGTTCCCAGGCAAAGGGACGTCAGTACGAAATAATGTATCAAGTATGTAAGGCGACTGAAACTAATACTGAACTAAAATATAAGATAAATGAACATAAACTGAAGAGTCAATAAAGAATCTGGCTGTACTTACCTGCCTCTGACATCTATTAACTAATAATACAACATCAAACTACTTAGCCTCATATAAGGCTTCTAGACATGCATGATTAGCCCCGAAGGCACTCAATGTAGCCCGAAGGCAGTCTATATGTATAATCATAGCCCCAAAGGCAAGCGCGCGTCTGTATAGCCCCAAAGGCATCTGTATGGCTAATAGCCCCGAAGCAAGCATATTATAGCCCCGAAGGGGATAATATCATAGCCCCGAAGGCAAGAATATCATAGTCCCGAAGGTAAGTGTATACTTCTATAGACTCTACAATCTCACTTCTATCTACTAGTCTTCTATCTACTAGCTAGATGAGCAATAATCCTAACTGACAGTGAACTCCCGACGAGGGAAGTTATATACGAATATCATGAAACGACATAGACATGGAATCTCTGTGAGTGGCACTTTTTTGTGCACTTGGTTGGGACTCGTTCGATAAGGAATCATGCCAAACAAAGAAAGAAGGGTAGCCTTTACATTCCTCGATCTCCTTGTATCCTTACTTTCAAAGAAGCCCACGATACAACTCAATCTACATCAATACAATAAGGTTCATGATTAATGCCAAGAAGGAACTAAGTTCGTAGCTCTAAGCTAGTAGCTTGTCTAAATAAATTTGGGCAGCATCTCCCCTATGACTTTGACTTCCTCCACTCCACACATCATCAACAACAACCAGAGCAACACAACAAGAACAATATCAAAAACAAGATAGAATATATCATTAACAATTCATCAACATATCACGACGAGCGGCAAGCTCGTATTGGAACCCATACAACCCTTGTTACCCCTTATGAATTTCTTACTTTAACTCCACAATATCTATAACATGATGACAAGTATATTTATCCAATTTTCCAGCCTTATCTCACAAAATAACAAGAAAACAGTCCATAAAGTTCAGCAACCTTATACTGATTTTTCACATTACTAAAACACGTTTCCGGCTTCTAGTCGATATTTAACATGTTCTTCACCCATCTAACCTTCCGTAGAACTAAACTAACTCTTATAAACGATAGGGGCATGAATATTACCTTACATCACACGAGAAGCCCCTATCTTGGGCTTACTTCACCTTGAAGAAACCTCCAACTCAAGCAACAACACAACGAGTGACAAGCTCAGTTTACAATTAACAAAACTATAGCTTTAAACCCTTTCTTACTCCCAGAACTTGTTGAAAACAGCAACCACAACATACTCAGTTTATTCCATGAATTTTCAGCCACAAAATACCCTAAGGGGATCTTCAAAACAGTTCAACAAACAACGATAACAAAACTACAATTTTCGACTTTTATTTCACGGGTTTTCTACCGTACAAGCTAGCTATGACTTCTACAAGCTCAAATACATGAAGGAGAAGCATATTCTTACCTCAAACAATAAATCCATTCCAATCTAAGGTTACTTCATAGCAAGGAAACCTCCAAATCTACCACAAGAAGAGAACTTGTGTTCTACAAGCACCACAGGCTTCTCGGCGTAAGATTTACGTAATCTATCCTTGAATTTTCTCAAATACCTATGAGAGATGAGAAATCTTACCTGAACCGGATACATTTAGTCGTGATACACCTTACTTCCACTTGAAGGAATCTTCAATACAAGAAGAAGGGAGAATTATAATAGTAGATGGTTATGCGTAGGGATGGCAAAATTAACTCACAAAATCATGATCCGCCCAACCAGCTTAGGTTTTAATGACCTGCTGATTTTGTTAACTCAACTCATTTTGACCGCTCAATTCCGACCGTCTAAAAATTGGACTGATATGCAACCCAATTGGCCTATGAGAAACTGTCTAAATAAATTTAAGACATTTTTTTATTTGATACTAGAAAACAAAGAATTCAAAACTTAGTGAGAGTTGGACGAGTTAGGTTATGATTCGATTTTTAGCCCATTTCAACCCAACACATTTCAATCCAAGTAACTTTTGGACAGGTTATTAACCAGCCAATTTATTAATTCAACCCAATTTGATCCGTCAAAATTCAAGTCAATCGGCCCATTTGACACCCCTATTTATGTGCAAAAAGAACTTTTAACGAGGAAGACAATGGCATAACAAGCTATATTTGACAAGACTAAGTTTTGTTAGGTTTTAGCATAGGTAATAAGTAACTTTGTCCATCAAGATTTAGACAAATGGAAAAAAAAAATCATCCAACATACTTTTGCACATGCTCGAATTTGAGTACTAATTTCTCATAGTTTTCACTCAATTTATTGACTGCTTGATCATACCCTTAAATTCACCCACTTTATTGATCACTCAGGCATACCCCTAAATGCAACAAAAGCTCAAGTGTAAGTTCTTTCCTGTGGCTGTGTATGAGAAACTTGAAAATAATTGACAGAAAAGGCCATAACTAAATACAATTTCTGCCATCAAGAAATTCATAGATGAAGATTAGGTAGGTTTTCCTGTCCTTATGTTTCTTCTTAGAGATGCAAAGTTGAAGCCAAATAAAGAAAACATATCATCACCTACGTGTTTTAGTTTCAAAAACATAGTTGATCTCAAACCCGGATAAAGAACGAGGATTCCAATAAGTTGATAATCAATAAAAAATAGTTTAATTTTGATGAATACTTCATACTGAATGACATGATTATAGCAAAACGGATACAGAGAATATAACTGATTCCAACTAACTTGGATTACAGTAGAGTTGATTGACTAAATCAAAAAGAAATTTGATATTCAGAAGAGAAAATAGATCAAAAGTGTTAAAGTCCAGAGATAATGATCATCAATGATCAATAAAAGCAGTTTATGGGATTCTGAAATTTCTATTTGATTCAAAAATTAACCTAAATCAAAATTTGACAGTTTCTTTATATATAGGCCATATTTGCAACTTCTACAAAGGTCAATAATACAATGATGTATTTAAATAAGAAGTTTTTGCATGGATTTTCCCTTCAAACGCACTGATCTTTGATTTTTACATGTGGTCTTTAATTTTTGTCCCTGCTGATCATTTAATGAAATTATCACAACATGCTTCGCTCAGCATAAGCAGGGTCGGGCCGAGGGTAATGCAGCCCAAGCAGTTGCTTTAGGCCCCATCATCATGGGGGGACCCAAAATTTTCTTGTAAGTAATACATATTATTTAAAAATATAATTTTCATAAAGATTGGAAGTGAAAGTATTTTTGGGAATCTTTCTCATAACATTACGTGTAAATTGGCCTTTTTTCTTCATTTATGCACAATCATCATTATCATGGGGCTCATATTATTTTTACCCTTTATTATTGTTCTCTCTCAACTTGTACTTCAATTTTACTTTTATATTTCACATTTTTCTTTCTCCATTTTCCAATTCTCCGGATTTCAAGTCTTGCTTTTCATTGAAAAAAAAAAGTCAATTGCCAATTCTTTTATTTTTATTCTCAAATTCAAGGGTTGCATCAAGAATACTCAAGCAGTGAAAATAATATTCAAGTTTTATATTTACCGAGTCAGGTTTGATTGTTCTATATTTTTTTAATTTGCATTTAGAATTTGTTATTTTTTATATTGTTTCTCCATAGTATGTATTATCCTTTTAGTATCTTTTAAAGTTTAAATGTCATCTAGAAAGTATGAATTTGGATAGTTAAAACTCCAAAAAAAAAAAAAAGAGAAAGATTGAACTCGAATAAAATCTCAAAATGAAACCCTTGATAAATTTTAATAAACAATAAAAATACTACAATCGAAAATATGGGAGAACTTACTGTAGATGAGCAAATTGGTGATATAGTTAAGTTAGACGATTAAAAAAAATAAAAAATAAAAAGAAGAAGTTGGTGGGAAAACGATAGGTATCTTCAAGAAAATCAATAGATTAGCTATATTATCAATTGAAAACGAACTATTGGAAGAAATCGATTATAAACAAATTATTGTAATAATTTTGCATCTCAAAAACCTAGAAAAATTAATTTCAAATAAAGTTATACTATATGAATTTTTTCTCTTACCAAAAAACTTAAGGCCTCTTGTTGAAGTTTCGCTTTAGGCCACATATATCATTGAGCTACCCCTAAGCATAAGTTCTGTAACATTTATCTCCGGAAACTGAACTTTTACCTCGCTCGGCATAAGTTGTATAGGAATTGAATTATGCGGCATAAGTTATGTAGTATTTTTTAGATTTTGTTAAGCGTTGAAAGTTTTATCATATCCGGCATATCTTGTGGGATATTATGACACGTAAGTCGAGTGAAATCTAAACTTATGCTGAATGAAATATAAACTTATGCCTGGAGCTGAAGGGCGAAAATTAAAGACCACAAATTTGAGGGGAAAAAGTTAAAGACCACCCCAAAACAGGCCATTTGTGCGAATGACCCGTTAAATAAGTCCCCAAAAAATTCATAATCCCAACACTAAGTAGATCAATTAACAAAAATAGCCCAAAACTGGAAAAGAAGAAAAAACCTAAACATGAAATCACCTACCCCCGAAAGGAGCACGACGACTGATCGGGCCAAACATAAACTGGCTCTTAATATAGTCACTCTCATATTTTAGAACTCGTAAATTATGTCTTAAATTAATTAATTAAGCTTTTTGAACTAAATAAAAGTAATATTGTAAATGGACTAATTATAAAATAATAAGGCGCAAATGGTTATAAATTAGTAATTTAAACACTTATGTAATTTAGACAATTCTTTTTGAAATGATTCATGACTTTCAAATATTAAATACATTTTGTATTTTAGAAAAGATATTATATAATTAATTTATATAGACAATCTAATACTTAAATTATATAAAATATCTACATAATGTAATTAGAGTATCTTGCCAAATGAAATGACAAAATAATATTAAATATAGTAAGAAAATATTTTTAAATTTTATAACAATAATGAATAAAGATTTTTAACTCTGTTTAAAATTCAAGAAGCCTATTAAATTAACATAATATACGGAGAACCAAAATTAAAATTGAATGTCAATGTATTACACTTACCAAAATTATAGTATACTTGGAGGGTAACCGACTTTTAAGAGGGTAACATCTTTAAATCTATATATTATTAAAAACAGGATAGTTTTAGGACAAAGAGTAGTTAGATTAGCTATTAATTAGTTAATTTAGTTAGTGTTTTGAATTTAAATTTTAAAATAATTGAAAGTTGCCAAGTGGTAAAGTTAATAAATGCAAACAAAACAAAAACAAAAATAGCGCATAAATAATTTGGTTCCACCAAATCAGGACAACAGTGGAACATCCGAACAGTTACTTAGAATTTTACAGTGTTGCATCTCATTTTTATTTGCATCAAAAAAAAAAAAAAAAGGAAGAGCCAAAAAAAGCACAAACAAAGAGAAAAGGGAAAAAGACAAAAAAGGAAAAAAAAAATCTATATACATCTAATTGTCCCATTTATCATTTATCATCTGCATATCCCGATTCTCCAATTTTTGTTCATGTATGAACTTCCAGCGGTTCACAAGAGACTTAATCGACAGAAACTGCCCCATTTACCATCTGTATCCGGATTCTCAAATTTCCTTTCATGTTTGAACTTTTATATTGTTGCAGCGATTTACAGGAGACTTATTCGATAGAAATAGCCTTCAATCTCAAACTAAAAAGAGGTAAACATCTTAATCCCACTGTCTATTCGAAAAAAGAAAAAAAAAAGTAGTACAAATGTTTCCTATAGTAATCGTATGATCTGCTATTTGCTTTCAAGCATAGAGGTTTGTTTTTCTTTGTATATAACATATATGATAAAAGTCCTATTCAAGTAAAGAATTGTCCATTGATTCTAAGGAAATATATTGTTAAGCTTCTTTATCAACTTCTTATCATAGAACGATATTAGTTGTTCTTTATTAGTTCTCCATTTGTTTCTTTGTTTTTCCTTCTTCTATTTCCTGCAACTACTGCAATTTAATTATAAAATAGTGTTTTTCTCAAATTAGCTAATAACTACTAAAAAATTATCAACTTGCGAGGACTGATAGCTTGACACGAAGATATGTGGGATAGGCAAAGCTGAGTTTTCAAGCTCACGTCGTCATTCCTTCTTTATAGGTCAGTTTCAAACTCAAATTGTTGCATACGTCTATCCTATTTTCTGAAAAAACGAATCTCACCAATCACCATTATGGGCTATGACGTGAGATGGAGAATGAGATCAACTGACAATTGATATGGTAATTGAGAAACGAATTGGTATATCTTTGAGTGCTCTGCCTTTTCATGTGCAGACTTCTGTAGATTTTTATGTCCCTAAAATTACTTATGTATTTGCTGAACATATAGTTTGCAATTTGTTAGCATGAAATTGCGGCTAGACCGAGAAGCCTTTTAGAGCAACTTTTTGTGACCATGATGACAGAACCGTCCTAATCCAGAAACCGGGAATGTAAGTGATGGTCTTCAAAATCTGTGTTATGGTAATTGCTGATTTTTTTTAATCATTTTCGTAATTCTTGCGTATATTTTGCAGAAAATGAGATCACTAGATAGCCAAATGAGGCATTTGGTGTATGTGATAGAGAATGTCAGTCTTAATCTTCCACATGGCCAAGAGCAAATGCCATGGTTGCTAGACTACACAGGATGGTCTTTAACCAATAATGTTCCCCTTGTTATGAAATATAGAGTATGGATGTCCACTACACAAATATAATGTCTCTTTCATTATCTTCCACCATCTTAATGGTTCTTTCATTATCTTCCACCATCTTAATGGTTCTTCCATTATCTCATATATTGAATGACATGTTTATTGTTATCCTTTTGTATGTCTATATGTAGCACTATAAATAGAGGCATAGGGATTCATATTGTACATACTTGAAAACACTTGTACACACTTGATACTTGGAAGAAATAAGAAATACTCTCCTCTCTTGTCTCTCTTTATCTCTCTAATTATGTTGCTTTCATCCTTTAATATTGTTACTCTTTTAGTTTGATTTTACAACACGTTATCAGCACGAATTGCTCCGTTCATCTTCTCTATCAAGCGTATGTGGTAGGTGTTATTATAACATTCACGGTTCTGACCTCCTATACCCTTTTGGTCGTCAGGTTTAGATTACCAAAGTTTATGGCACTATGGGTGTTTCGGTGATCATCCTATCCAAAAGCGACATATGAAGTTTCAATACGGATTTCAATTTTGACAATTTAATTAAGATGAGAAGATAAAACAGACATAAGATCTGGTAGAAATTTACATCTACAACATATCATGAAATAGATTAAATTATTATACTTTCAAGTAGAGATACTTTTGTTCCTTTCAGTTTTTCCTTCTATGATATCAATTCTAACACATAGGTTTATTTTGCGTTGAAAGCTTTACATATTGATTTATGTGGTGCTAACATTTTTAAATGTTTCAGAAAAGTACCGAAGAATAAAGAAAAAGATTTTCATGTTGATTTTCTGAAATCTTATTATGACTAAATTTGGTTAAGTCTATAACCATTGATGGTGGTGATATATTTCAAAGGCTCGAGGGCGAGTCCTAGTACATTTGGCCTATTATGTCATTGGTTGAGGGTAAAATGATGGATTGAAGTCTTGTCGCATCAAGAGGGTAAGACATCGGGTTTGAGTCCCGGTGCACTATGATGATAATATAAGATATTGAGTTCAAGTCTCATCAATTTATGGCCTAACATGCCTTTGTATGGACAAGACGTTGGTTTTGAGTCCCGATGCACTATATTGATGATGTAATGATGACTAAGGCAAAATAATTTGCATTTGATGAAAAATCATAAAGCCCGTCATATGCACCATTCCATGAGGGGAATGTGGTGGCAGCTCATAATAATTCCAAATGAAAATAAGTGGTTAAATGAATGAACGTGGACGTGGCAAAGGACAAAATAATGTTAATCATCATTGTGGTAATATAAGTGGAAGGACATTATGAGTTCTCTAAATGGTCCTTCTAAAGGTGAAGGTAATTTTTGTCATCAATATGTTATGAAAAGTTATTAGGCACAAGACCTAATTTGATAAATATTGTAAATCCTCCATCAAAAGAAAAAATATAATATGGCGGCGCACTTGACTGTTCAAAGTGATGTTGAGGTGGATCATGTGAATATAATAAATTACAAGGCATGACTATAGGCTTATAATAAAATTTATGAAGCACATACATATGATTATAGTCTATTTCTGGAGAGAATGACTTGTGATAAGTATCGTGAATGCTCGACCATTCTTGAAAGTGAATGTGTCAAGAGGTGATAAAATTATGGATAAGGACGTACTCATGTGTGGTTGAATAGATACCACAACTCACCTCTACGGGAGGTTTGAAAAAAAAAATAACTTTATTTCTGCACAAACGGTCATTGGTCACGTGTTTTTAGTACGCCACAAATGTTGTGGCATGTTTTATATATTATAAATTAACGAAGGGTAAAAGTAAGAAATAAGTCTTGCTTTTAAAGGTTTTGGCCATGACCATAATGACAATTACTCCCTTAAAGAAGATGTTCACCGTATGGATGGTATTATGAAATCTGTGGTAGTACCTAATTAATTGGGAGCTCTGGAAAAGCTAATTTGTTACTACCCAGAGGAATGAAATTGTTCATAATATTGGTGTTGTAGTAAGTCTCAAAAGAAACTTTTTAAGTTTTAAAGGCATTGGCCAAATATGAATGATATTGAGACTATAAATTATGGGAAGGTTTAATATCTTCATATTACTACAACTATAGCGGGTAAACAAAATGTATGTGAAATGTTGCCTATTTTTCCTCTGAATTTGTACCACGTAAATATAAGCATGATGGAATCACATGCTATGGAGGTTGGCATGACCAGTTGACCATCCTGGTTAAAATGTGATGCGAAAATAATTGAGAATTCATGTGGTTATATTTTGAAGAAATAAAGAGATTCTTCGAGAATTCTCTTGTGCTGCTTGTTCTCATGATGACAAATTGATTAATTTACCAGCTAAGGTTGGGATTGTATCCCATGATTTTGGAACGTATAAAAGGTGATATATATATATATATATATATATATATATATATATATATATATATATATGGGCCCAGTCACCTGCCATGTGCACCGGTTTACAATTATATGATTTTAATAGATGCATCTTGTTATGGTCACATGTGCATTGGTATCAACTTGCAATTTGATTTTTGCAAGGTTGTTTGCTCAATTGTTATATTAAGAGCACAGTTTCAAACTATGAAATTTAGTTGATAATGCTGGTTTATATCCAGGTTGATTTAGCAGAAATTGTATGCCTCCAATTATAGCTAATCAATTGATTATGAGAACAAATCTCCCAAAACGAAATTTGGTTTGAGATAGATTATTTAATATGTAGCAGCACTTGTAAGCATCAAGCCAACAAGTTTTGACCCTCTCCTCGAGGTTGGTTCAGGGTCAGGAACCAAGTAATTCTTGTCTAGAAATTTAAATGTGCGGTATATGATTTAATTGCTTCACCACAACGCACAAAGATGGGTCCCAAATAAGGTTGGGAGGTAAATGTTAGATTTCCTAACATTAGGGGGAGGGATGATAATCAGCTGGAAAATAAGGTATATGTAATGAATTATCACTGGTATGATCCTCGTTTAAAAGATAATTCAAGTTAACTGCCAGATGCATTTACTGACCCAAAAGTGAATATTATATTCCAGCCATAAGTGCTCCAATTCCAATTAGAATTAATGTCCTCGAAGAACAGAGTCTATGGCGATAGACCGATCGGTTCCAAAGATAAAACTCCTTGAAGAAAGAGAGGAGCAAATGATCAAGATGGTCATATAATGAGGCAAGTGCTTTAAAGAGCACCACGACATAACCTTCATAAAACCTTGGGAAAGGTTCAGGTACCTGAGATTGATAAAAAATGAAGAGATCTCAATAAGTTATGTCGCACTGGAACCGATATCAAATAACCGTCGAAGGTATCTTTGAAATAATGTAGTGCTCAATATTATAATAGTGATGAGGATCTTGAATTCAAATCTGTCAAAGAATATGGACAAATATAATGATTGGTCAAATAAAATACGCAGTTCAAGTATATTTTGTTTCACTTGGAAAAGTGATGTTTTGGACCTATAGTCCGATGATCTCAAGGTATAATGTCAGTGGGGTACAAATGGATTCTTGAGCGAAAAGTAAAATGATAAATAAAAACCGTAAAAATAAAATACGGCTTGTGCCTTGTGGCATAAAGATTTTTCGCAAAAGTCCTGACATTATTGTATGGAGACGTATGTACTCTCCTGTGGTGGATGCAATGGGGTTTCTTACCAGTCTGGCAATATATGAAAATTTTGAATGCGTATAATTCATTGATGTCAATATGGCTATATAGACAATGAAAGAAAATCCGTAGGGATTTAAATTGGTTTGAAGCATTTAAGGTTTACGAAAATAAAGTTTCACAAATCTTTATATAGGTTAAAGCAATTCCATTGAGTACCCCAATGGTTGTGATGTCGCTAAATATAAATAAACATCATTTTGACCTAATGATAATGATGAGTATATTATATTGCATACTGCAAAAGAAATTATTAATATAGATTTGTTTGTCCTAATAATTATTATCAAGGTTTTGTTGGCTATGTAAATGCAGGGCATTATTTGTATTATTACATGAAGTTTGGTTTTCAAGCAAGTACTAATTTGCATATGAGGATACTGCCACACTATGACGTTCGACATGGCAGTCAATTGTTGATACTTATACAAAGCAATTCAGGAATACGTGTCTGGCTGAGATCAATAATTCAATACATTTTGCAATAATATGATGTTTATTTGGAAATGAAGATTTCAACAATATTGTACGAAGCTTGCATAGCTCAATTGAAAGAAGGATATAACAAAGGAGACAAAATACAACACATTCCTCAAAGTTCTTTTCCAGACATGATCTTCAACAGAAAGGTGAAATAGGTTTTCAACAAATACGCTCAATTGATAAGTTGACGGACATGTTCAGTAAAGCATTGCTAACCTCGACATTTGAGAAGTTGATATACAAGATTTGGATGTGTTGTCTCCAAGAATTAAGTGATACTTTTATCAGGGGGAGTATAATACGCGCTGTACTCTTTTTCCCTTAGCTGAGGTTTTATCCCACTGGTTTTCCTGGCAAGGTTTTTAATGAGGCAGCTAGCAATGCGTATTACGAGATATGTGTACTCTTTTTCCTTCACTAGGATTTTTTCCCACTGGATTTTTCCTAGTAAGGTTTTAACGAGACACATCATCTATTAAGACATGGACATCCAAGGGGGAGTGTTATAAAAAATAAGTGTGGATGTCCACCACTCTAGAAATAAATTCCCACTTCCTCCATGATCTCAAAGGTTTAATGTAATGTCTCCCACTTCACCTATGATCTTCCTCACATTCTCATATGTTGAATGTCATATTTATATCTTCCCCACATTCTCATATGTTGAATGTCATATTTATATCTACCCTTTTATATGCCTCTATGCACCACCAAATCTTTACCAACTTCAACTCTTGAGAAGATGATATTCAAGATTGGAATGCGAAGACTCCGACATCTGAATTTTGGTCTTCGTCAGGGGGAGTGAAATACGTGTTGTACTCTTTTTCCCTTAACCAAGGTTTTGTCCCATTGGGTTTTTCTTGGTAAGGTTTTTAATGAGGCAGCTCTCAAAGCGTATTACTAGATATGTATACTCTTTTTCCTTCATTAGGACTTTTTCCACGGGATTTTTTTTCTAATAAGGTTTTAACAATGCACATCATCTATGGACATCCAAGGGGGAGTGTTATGAAATATAGAGTATGGATGTCCACTACACAAATATAATGCCTCTTCCATTATCTTCCACCATCTTAATGGTTCTTCCATTATCTTCCACCATCTTAATAGTTCTTCCATTATCTCATATATTGAATGACATGTTTATTGTTATCCTTTTGTATGCCTATATGTAGCACTATAAATAGAGGCATAGGGATTCATATTGTACATACTTGAAAACACTTGTACACACTTGATACTTGGAAGAAATAAGAAATACTCTTTTAGTTTGATTTTTTTTAATCATTTTCGTAATTCTTGCGTATATTTTGCAGAAAATGAGATCACTAGACAGCCAAATGAGGCATTTGGTGTATGTGATAGAGAATGTCAGTCTTAATCTTCCACATGGCCAAGAGCAAATGCCATGGTTGCTAGACTACACAGGATGGTCTTTAACCAATAATGTTCCCCTCAAATATTATTGGTTAGTGAGGTTTTCATTTGTTTTGCTTAGTTGGATGAGACAAATCGTTAAAATCAAAACTCCCGATAAAGTGATATCTGCAGTATTTAATCCCACTAATTCATGTGTAACAAAAAACAGTCTGCTCACACAGTTAGTTGGATATTCTTTATGTAATTAAAGGTATGTGGTCCTTTAGTTGCTTCCTATTTAAGAAGCGTCATGAAGCTTTTGCTCACAATATAATATTGCAGGTGCTAATGTGGTTTTTGAAAAAATGAATGACACTTAGAGCTAGCACTTCGTAGAGTGTCGACAACTTTTCATTCTCTTTTTTTGCCTTGAAGATAAGTAATCTTCAGAATTATTGTCATCATCTTTTGTGTTTCTTTGACCCTTGTGGTCCGGCCCTTCCCCGGACCCCGCGCACAGCGGGAGCTTAGTGCACCAGGCTGCCCTTTATCTTTTGTGTTTCTTTAAAACAATCCACATTCTACACAACTTTTTTACTTTCTCATCATGCCTCTTCTCTTTATCATTAGTATATATTTATGCTTCTAATATGAAACCCACTAATTTTTCATATGAATTGCTAAAAGTTGATATGAAAAATAAGTTCATGCTTCTCCTAAATATTTGTTTCATGTGAAATCTTTGCATATTAATAATACATTTTATATTTTATTGCAGATATCAAATCTCTCAATGTCTTAAGATTCGAGAAAAACGCATAGCAAAGTAAGGAACCACTTCAAGCTCATGCATGTAAATGAAGTAAAATACAAAGTCGATACTGTAAGCTAGAAAGAAGTGAAAGGATGTAATTGATTTATGTAATTCATTATTGTTTTTTGAACAAGCCTGCAAAACGGAATTGCATTATTTACATCTACGTGAGTTGTTTTGGAGATTTGCACATATAGTCGTTTCTCATAGCTACGTACTTGATTTTCTTTCTGTTTTATTTTTGGTGTTTCATTATTCAAATATATTTTTCAGAATCTGTTTACATTTCTACCGGCAATTTACGAATCACTTTATTTATTTTTTTACTTGAAGCACACACATTGATATCTTGATTGATATTTTTGGTGGAAGGAATATAATTTTTCCTTTTACCTTATTTCCGTCAAATTCACCAAATCAAGGTATGCTTATTTATTCGGTCTTTTATTAATTTATATGATTCAAACCTATATAAACGGTAATATTTATTGGATATTTTTTAAAATTTGAGCCATAAAAGTTGCTACAGTATCTTCAGGAGCATTACTTCTTCTCTTCCAGGTGTATTCTCCACTTTTCAGGTGTTGAATTTGATGCTCAAAATGGTTTCAAAGTTCTTTTGAAATATCAATATAATTGGCTTATCTTGATGAAGCACAAGGTACTCTTCCTCTTAATTTGTTTGTGCACTTTTGCTTAAAATTTTGGCACACCAAATTTTTGTTTCTTTTATCAACATGTAAAAAGAGTACTTCTAACATGTTATTCAAATTTCATTTGGTTTATATAGCAGGAACTAAAAGTGATAAATACTAATGAACAAATAGAGTAAATGAATTCTCTCTGGAGTGTACTCTTTTAGCTGTGCCAATGGTTCTTACTCTGAATCTAAACTTTCCTTCCTCATGGTTACTGAAAGTGACAAAAATAAAGAACGAAAAGAAAGATATATGAATTGAAATGAGAGTGGCAACATTCAATTTTATATGGTTGACACTTGGTACTTCTAAAATTGTTTTAAAAAAGTACCTATTGCTTGCATGCTTTGATTGGTGTTTTTGTGAAGGCAGAAGAAGGTAAATCATGGAGAAAAAGGAACACCAGTGGTTGAAGTAAGGAGAAAAAGGAACAACAGCATAAACTGAGAATGATTTCAAGCATTCAAAATTCAAATATCTCATTGATACTCTTCTCTACTCCTCAAGAAGACTTTACAACTTCTCATATGAAATCCAACTTCAAGAACACTTGGACATGGAATATCACAAGAAGAAACTTGCAAAAATAAACATAATATGCTTACGATGGCATAAGCAGAATATGCATACAATTCTAATTTATATTTCTCAATTCTCTAGAATTATCCTTATTTTTTCTCTAGAATTATCCTTATTTTTGTTATATTTATCCTTATTTGTACTTTACAATGTCATATCTTCTGCAGAGAATGTTGATCTGATAAATTGCTGAGTGAAAACCATCGAAAAAGAAGAAAGAATTCCACCTTCATTAATATATTAGGGGTCAATTCCAAATGGTTAATTTTTCTTATTACAATTTGTGTGTGTCATCCTTTGTGCAGGAGCCATGCTAATCTTCTCTGTATCGTTTCAATTAATTTATCGGATGTCCCCGAAGGGACTTTTTTTGTTATTACAATTACGCAAATACAACTCAACTTATTTGGTTATGTTCAGGACATAGTTTGAAATTGTCATAACTCAATTCATAATTGTTAGGATAATATCAAAAAAATTGTTACTATTTTTAGTTAGTGAATTGGAATACAAAAAAGTATTTGCATCGATAATAGGAGATGAATATACATGACTTTTCAAATTTTGGGAAAAAAAGTTTTTAAAAATGTAGTATAAGTGCTATATACATGATGATTTTGTGGACATAAGGTACATTTGCTAGGAATCGTTTTTCAATAGTGTATGCATTTTCCTACTAATAAAAGAATTTGAATTTGTGTCGGAGGTAGATATTCTTTTAAATATAAATATTTTCTTCGTAGATATATTTAAAGATCAAATATTTCAATTTTATTATCCTGATAGTATCTCCAACATAATTTGTAGATCTTTTTCCAAAGAAATTGAAACCGTGTGGTTTGAGTGAACCCTGTATAGTGGCACATACTTTCAGCTGACCATACTGTTTGGATGTTTCTTTACAATATAGATTTTATGTGTAAAATAGTACTTTCCCTCGATCTAAAACTTAAGATTGATTGTGTTAATGCAGGTTTACATTGCATATGATGCAAGTCGCGTTTCTGGGAGCTAATGGCTATGGCTATAGCTTCAAGAATGCTTACAATTAAATATGTTAAAGAAGTCAAAGATGAAAAGAAGAAATGAGCATAATCAAAGGCCATACATCATGAAAAAGATGCGTACTTTGACCAAGGATTGCAGTAAGATGGATTTTTTTCCCCTATGAAACGATAAATTCACCCATTATATCCAGCTAATAGCTTAATGTTAGAAATTACCAGAAGTACCACCATTAGATTAGAAAAAAGTTCACGTCTTCTAAAACAACAAATAGTAGTGGATTGCAACATCTACTCCCATGATGCTAATTTTGGTACCCACAGAATGCACGGCATTATCAAAATATATATTAATTAAGTCAACTTATGTTTTCGCTTTTTACAAGGAAGTTTCTATTAGGAAGCTTATCATGTATTAGCTAACTTTCTCTTTTATTTCCTTTAGCCTGATGCTTCTATATTGCATTATTGAATTAGTAAAAATGGGTCATTATAAGAGTGTTTCGAAAGCACTGCAGTTATCATCTTTTGTATTTTAACAAGTTTTCTTAAATACTTAAAAGGTTAGATTTACTAAGATCACTTTACTTAAGCTACTTGGTCAGTAAGTAATGGATTAAATATCACAGTAAAAATTACAGATGTATCTAGCTTCCTCAAGCTACTATAAAAATTTCTTTCTAAGTTGTATTGTTCAGAGTAGCGCTTTGCACGATGCCATAAAGAAGATTTCAGAAATTAATACAAGAAGTTGGATCATAAATTTATTTGATTGGATAGTACAATATTGACGGTTGTAAGTGCATGATGCTTGTGTCTTTGTGCGTTCTCCTTATTCAAATGATTTACCATTACTTTGACATCAAATTTTGATGCTAAAATGTAATTCACCCATGAAAACTATTATGCTTTAATAAAGATCTTTAGTCACATTTTTGTTACAATTAATTATGATATACCTAAATATATATTGTTTAAGACACTACGCTTATGTTCAGTTAGCACTATTGAAGATGATCAAAACTTAAAGATAAGGTTGTTACAATTATCTCTTTACGCTCTTTTTTTCTTTGAAACAACCTGCGCATCGCGCGAGTACGTATACTAGTGGGATAATAACACAATTATAGGTATACTAGGAGGTCAGTGACCTAAGAAGGTTAGTATATATTTGCTCTATATAAGGCGGTTATTTAGTGCACAATCATACTTCAAGTGTTCTATTTATATCCCAAGTGAGGGAAGGAGGAGAGAAAGAGTTCTAGTATCATATAGTATCATAAAAGTTAATTTCCTCATAGGAACGTCTGCGAATTTGATCAATTACTCTTCGTGCTTATATGATGATGATGCAAGCTGTTTGGACTCAGTTAGGTCCAGCCATTGCAACAATCATGTTCACCTGGGCCATGTACCATAACTACTTCCCTCACGAAGTTCGTGGTTATATTAGGAGGTATACGAATAAACTCGTGAGCTACTTCTGCCCTTATATGCATATTAGATTTCATGAATATGAGACTGATGGTTGGTTCGAGCGTAGTAAAGCTTATGTAGCCATCGAAAGGTACCTAAGCAAGAACTCGTCCACACAATCTAAGCGTCTCAAAGCCAATGTTGGCAAAGATGGCCAATCTCTTGTCCTAACGATGGATGATCACGAGCAGGTAACCGATGTGTATAAAGGCGAGCAGGTTTGGTGGATATCTAGCCTACAATTAGGCAACAGACAGATAATTTCTTTGTACCCGAAGGAGGATGAGAAGAGGTATTTCAAGCTCAAGTTTCACAGAAAGAACCGCGAGCTTATCACCACTTCATACTTGAGATATGTGTTGGATGAAGGGAAAGCGATTTCCATAAGAGAAAGACAGAGAAAGTTGTACACAAACAATAAGGGAGGTGGTGGTTATGGTTACAGGAGGAGAATGTGGAGCCAAGTAGTGTTTGAACATCTATCAACATTCGATACTTTAGCCATGGAGCCAAACAAGAAACAAGAGATTGTCGATGATCTCCAAACATTTGCCAAGATTGGCAAGGCGTGGAAGCGTGGCTATCTTCTTTACGGTCCTCCAGGAACCGGTAAGTCTAGCATGATTGCTGCTATGGCTAACTTTTTCCAATATGATGTCTATGATCTTGAATTGACATCAGTTAAGGACAACACAGAGCTAAGAAAGTTATTGATAGATACTACTAGTAAGTCTATCATTGTGATTGAAGACATCGATTGCTCCCTCGATCTTACTGGCCAAAGGGAGAAGAAGAAGAAGAAGAAGAAGAAGAAGAAGAAGAAGAAGAAGAAGAAGAAGAAGAAGAAGAAGAAGAAGAAGAAGAAAGAGAAGGAAGAAGAAGAAGGAAGAAAAAGACAAGAAAGATGTCATCTAGGAAACAATGAAAAAAGGAGAAGAGAAAAAGCAAAGTGAGGTGACTTTATCTAGGCTTTTGAACTTCATTGATGGGTTGTGGTCAGCTATTGGTGGGCGAAAGGCTAATTATTTTCACCACCAACTTTGTCGAAAAGCTTGATCCTGCTTTAATTCGAAGAGGGAGGGTGGACAAACACATTGAGCTATCATATTGCTGCTTTGAGTCCTTCAAAGTGCTTGCAAATAATTATCTAGACATTGCATCTCATGATCATTACTTTCCTGAGATTCGTCGTTTATTGGAGGAAATTAATATGACTCCCGCTGATGTTGCTGAGAATTTGATGCCCAAGTCTTCTAAGGAAGATGCAAACACTTGCTTTGAGAGGTTGATTAAAGCTCTTGAAACTGCAAAGGCGGAAGAAAAATTCAAGGTTGATCAGGAAGAAGAAAAAGAAAATGCTAAGAAGGACAAGGTAAAAAAAGAGAGAAGAAGAAAAGGAAGAAGTAAATGATGGTGCTAAGGAAGATGGTGATGTTAGTAAAGGTTGATCATTGTAATATTTGATTAGGATTCAGTTATCATGAATAACAATTTCAAGAGATATTGTCATGGAAAAAAAAAAAAAAAAGGTATACTAGGGGAGAAGGTCTTAATTGATGTTGCTACTTTTACTTATCTATTTCATTGAACTTTTTTTTCCCCTTTTTTTTTTCCTTTTTTTTTTCTTTTTGTGGATATAACATATATAGTGCCATCAAAGCCCTAGGAAAATGAGGTTGGATATGCTAGATAATTCTTGAAAGTGTTTATTAATTCGCATTTCGTCCGTCGCTAAAACCAGATTTTTTTATAGTTATTTTACTTTATGCATATCTTACCTCGGCAATAAGTCCTCCGAAGAACTGAGTAGACGATCGCTTAAAAGGCAATATTTGGGATGCCAAGTTCTTTCCACCATTAATAATGGATAATTCTAATCATCAAAATTTATAGCCTGTTTGGTCAAGTTTTTTGGAGGGCAAAGTGCTTTTTTTTTTTTCAAAAGTTCTTATTTTTAAAAAAATGAGGTATTTCGCCAAACTTCTAGGAGAAATAAGTGCTTTCGGAGAGTAGCAGAAGCTAAGAAAAAATAACTTTTGATAAAATACACTTAGAAGTACGTTTTAAAAGATTGACCAAACACTAATTGCTGCTTCGAAGTGTTTTCAGATTAATTAGTCAAACACAAATTGATTTTCACCAAAAGTATTTTTCCAAAAGCGCTTTTTAGAAAGCTTGGCCATACATGCTATCAGGTAGATGAAGAGAAATCGTCTAATAGCATTTTATATGTACATGCCCGAATTTGATTACTAACTTGTCATAGTTTTCACCCACTTCATTGACAGTTCAGTCATACCCCTAAATGCGGCAAAGCTCTAGTTTTTAGTTATATCCTATGAATGTACAATCAGACCTCTCTATAACAGCTTCGTATGTCCAAATATTTTTTGGCGCTACAACAAAACTTTGTTATAAGAAACATATAATATAACATAATTTGAAAAGTTGGTTACAAAAAAACTTGATCGTTGCAATGAAATATTATTGAGTATGATTGTTATAAAGAGATCCGATTATATATGAGAAACTTGAAAATGAAATTAAAAAGTTTGAGATGACACTGGCAGAAAATGCGATAACCAAATGAAATCAAATGAAAACATAAAATCACCTACATTTGTGAGTTTCACAAAGCATAGTCGATCTCAAACCCGAACAAAACGAGGATTGCAATAGGTTGATGACCAGTGAAAAAAGCTCAATCTTGATTAATAATTCATACTATCACCTGATTACATCAAAATGGATACAGAGAATATAGCCGATTCCAACCAACTTGGGATTGCAAAAGAGTTGATTGACTATATGGAAATAAATGCAATATTCTGAAGAGAGATGATGATCATCAATCATCAATATAAGCAGTTTATGGGATTCTGATATTTCTATAGATTCAAAAATTTACCAAAATCAAAATTTGACAGTTTCTTTAAACATGGGCCATATTTGCAACTTCTACAAAGGTCAACAATACAGTGCTGTAGTTAAACAGGTCCCCAAAAATTTCTTAATTCCAATACTAAGATCAATATAACAAAAATAGCCCAAAACTGAAGTAAAAGAAAAAAAGAAAAAACTAAACATGAAATCACCTACCCCCAAAAGGAAGCACGACGTCTCGGGGCAATGGGTTTTAACATTCCTTGGCTTTTAATACAGTCGCCCAAACCGCGTCTGCCAGTAGCCCTAGCGCTCAAAAAATAAGCCTGGTTTACTCGATCCTTCTGTGAAGAGGGGGGGCGCTTTACAACACTGGAAGATACACAAGAAATGAGGATGATGAAGGGGGGTCGGATTGAATCGACCAAAGAATCGGTGTGGGTGTTATCAACAACCCGACTTAAATCGATGTATAATTGGCGTAAAGCTCCAACAAGCTATCAAGAGTTTCAGGTAAGAATTTTCTGGCAAACAAGTAACATGGTCGTTGATTTCCATTCCATAGACATGGCCTAATCTGAACTTCTTTCTGCAATATGGAAAATAATAATGTTAGCTTTTCTGGTGAAACAATGTGAGGAAATTGTCACGAGTAATTAGTTATTCATACCCTCGCATCGCTTGTCACATGCACATTCTCTGAAATAGACTGCAGAAACGGTGAGGAGACGCATTAAATCATGTTATGGTTTTGGATATGCCAGAGAATAATTGTGATTTAACTCATTTATTTACGGCAAATGATGGAGCTAATATGAGCTCTAGGTGGTAATATTCTGCTCAACGACCAATGGGCACATGTAACACTACTGAAAGAAAAATTAAGTAAAACTTGAGAGGGGGCAACAGATGTATTAAAATAAGGGAATTTTGTCATTTTTGGCCCGTTGTCCGAAATCAATTACAGGTGCTAGCCAAAATAGACAAAATATATACATTGATTGTGTGTATTATATGTTTAGCATATATATATATATTTATGTATACAATATGTATATTATATGTATATTGTAACTTAATATACAATAAATATACATTTGCCTGCTATTATTTTTTAAGACGGTCCAAAAAGGTAATTATCCCTTAAATAACACACAGACAACCCCCAAACAGCTATAGTCCCACGTTGAAATTGATGAAACAATGAGAGGGCAAAGAAGACGAAAAGTATAGAAGTCGAGCGAAGTAAGCCTCATATGAAAAAGAAGTGCGTGGAGAGAAAGCCTTACTGTTATGTTTTTCATAAGATCAAACGTGATATCTTTGCGCACATATGATTTTGGGTGCCACTTCCCTTCAGACCAATCAACATGTGTTACTGACCAATTTGAAATTCCATTTGGATCAAGCATCTGAAATTTATAAATAAATAAAAAAATCAGTTAGTTTGGAAATGATCAAAACAGGAAGACTTGAAGACACGCTAGTGAAGAAAACGACTCACATGGAAAAAGGTTGGTATATAGTGCTCATCAGAATAGCAGTTCCGATTACCCTCCATGTTTGGCTGTTGCATTAGAAACAAAGGTGCCAACAATTAATGAAATCAACCAAATTTACAGCTAGACAAACAGAACAAATATTTGTATGCTTTAATTCAAAGGCAAGAAGCAGATGCTTTTAAATCCAAGCGAAGAACGGAAGAGTAGAGTAGTTGGGACTATTTGCAACAGATGAATAGTATAATATAAGCCCATAAGAAAACCCTAAATGCCTCCTCTGTCATCCAGTCTTGGGACAAGCATGGCATAACAGTTCTTGGAATTGTATCTGATAACTCTACCAATCATTATATATTAGAATAGAATCTCGCATGTAACTAAATCCACCAAATAAAGATGTACACCGTCAATCTTTTTCTTCTTTTGAGAAGGTATGCCAGATATAAATTTCCAACTCATAATATTGTTCTTAAAGGCGTATTTGGACTTAATTAAGCCGTGGGCGCTTCACCTTTCTTAGACAGTGCTCTAGTGTAGGCAATAAGGCGCTTAGGTATGAGCATCTTACAGCTGTATAAAGCTCCCGCAAACTGGGCACTTTTTTCTTCAGATAGTTCTACATCACAGCATGCTTCAGTACCAGGTTATTAGGTGTAATGCTAAACGTCTCACATTTATGAAGTCAGTAATAGACACTAGCATGCAACAGTTACTTCCAGATTAACAGGTTATGATACTCTACAAGAAGGATCTGATTTTAGGGACAACGCCAGTACTGCTCTCAGAAGAATGTTCGTGTCAAGGGAAATGAAAAGACTAAGAATGTGTTTGGTATGAAAGAAAATGTTTTCCTAGAAAAAAAAATGGAAAATAAGTGAGATTTCTTACTTATTTTCTAGTGTTTGGTAAGTAAGCAAGAAAATATTTTCCCAAGAGCATTTATATGTAATCTAGCAAAACACTATGTGGGTAGGATGGGGTGGGGAGTGGGGGTTCAAGGCTGGCCGGGGTGGGATGGTCAAGGGTGGGGGTTGGGGGCATTGGGTGGGCGGGGAGGAGACAATGAACTTGGAATGTCACTAATGGAACTTGTTTTCCCTACTTCCATTTAAGGAAGTCATTTTCCTCATTTTTAAGGAAAACTTGTTTTCCTAAAGAAAATGTTTTCCTTCGTACCAAACACACCCTAAATTGCGACTTAAGCAGAAAATACACACCACAGCATCCATCCAAATCAGAACTAGGCTAGGTCTCACATTCAACCTCAAGTAACTACACCTCAGTACCAATTAGTAGGGGTTGGTTATATGAATACTCTGGCATCTATTCTGTTCTATTCAGGTCAAGTCTTTTTTTATAAACATGGTGTACATGCCAACTTGCGCACAACTCGACTAATTCTACAGGGTACCTGCTACCTCCCACCAACGCAGGTATCGGGTAACTCTGTCTCACCAAGGCTTGGACAGATCTATTCAAGTCAAGCTTCACATCCAATATATTTCAGAAACGTTAATGCAAATTAGTTCTCCAAAACAATCAATAGTGTGGGAAGATGCAACTGGACAATGTAATTAAAACATAAGTGCATAGAGAAATTCAACATCATATACATGAATGAATGAAATAGACAGTCAAAAATAGGTAATAGCGTAAGTAATATATCATTAGCCAAAGTATGAGCAAGAAAAACCAACCCTGCAGTAGTCCTTGAATTTTCTATAGTAGAGACTATCAGCCATAACTGCAAGGGCGTGCTGTCGTTTCATTGTGAACCACTGTAAACATTCAAAATTTAACCTTTCAGAACAGGAAAATTGTAGAGGTTCAAGCAATATCAGGTTGTTAAACTATAAGAAGTGCTGCACAGCAACCCCTATACATAGCCATTCTAAGAGGCAAAAAGGAATTCTACCTGCAGTATACTGCAATTAACCAGCTCATTGAACACTTAAAAGTCATTTGGTTCGAAGACAAGTAATGCTGGGATTAGTTAGCTGGCATTATTTCTTATCGACTATTTGGTTTGTTGTATTAAAAATAACATGCATTGCATAATCTCTAAATAGTACTGAATAGGGTGTATAAATACAAGAATAGTACTGGTATTGTCAATTCCATGGTTTAGTATGTATAAGAATAGTACTGATCAAGTAATATTGGTACTAGTTGTACTAGACTTAAATTTGCAACTGAACATTGTACTAAAATTTTATAACAGCATTATTCTACCTAATACACCCTACCAAACAACCTCTTACGGATTACAAAACCAAAATATCCAGCGGTTTTTTAACAAATTACTATTGAACCTCAAAGTTTTATCCTTCGTGAAACAGTACGACCTCTGTATTGTATAAACAAAATGGAAAGCCTGAAAGAGAAACTGTTCTCCCCACTCATTCCTCAACAAAAACTAAAAGAGAGAGAGAGAGATTCAAACAAATAAGAGCTAACAGAAAGTTGTGTAAAATGAACCTGTGCACCCTTTCGAAAATCCTTCTTTTCAACTTCGGGTAACATATGTTCAGAATACCTTCCACTTCCATGAGGACCAGGATCCTCAAAGCTGAGAAAAGAAAGAAAAGAGCACTTCTTATTTTTTGACGAAGAAAGAGCATTTTTGCTTATATAAGAAAAGAAATTATAACTAAAACTTCAAGAAAGTTCAACATTATTTTAGGGTGATGGGAAGCCCAAGTAAAATAATATTTTAAAGATGATTAGAAATATAAACTATCATGGAGCACTATAAAGTATGAGAACTACTTCATAATACAAGAATCAGCACATTGTCTTACCAGTCTACAAAACTGACATTTGTATACATCAGGTAGTTGTAAACGTAGTCAAAATCACGCAGGGGTATACAACTGCAAGTTGATAAGCTAAATGATCAGAAATGACGTAATGGCATAAATGCAAAACAAAAAGTAAGAGAAATCATCAAATGTTCAACCTGTCAGAAAGTAATACAAAATGCTGATTGTCAGTCTCTTTAAGCGCATATGCTAAAAGGCGTCTCTCTGCATCAACCATAGAAATCTTTCCCCACACTACCTGCAGTGCAGAACATTTTACTCCAAAACTCAGCCATGTAGATGAAAATGAAAAATACCTCTGACTTTAAAGGACTAAGATAGCTATTAAGTATCTTCTTATTTCTATAAGCTATGTTAATGGGCCCTTCGTTTTCCCCGACATAGCTGGTCAAACAGGTATGACAAGGGTGCAGTACATCGTAACGAGTCTTCAAATTGACTAAAATTTAGCATACGTGCTAATCAAATCCGTGTAACATAGAATTAAAGTTTGAAAAAGAACATAGTTGCAGAAAATACAGTAATTATAAGCAGCATTACCTAATAAACAAGGCTGATTTGAGCTAATCAACTTAATTCTCAGGGTTTATTCACAACCCAAACCCGTGCCACTAAAAAAGGTAATAGTCAGAGTCATATTTACAAATTGTGCCACTTGCAAAGAAAGGAATATGTGGACAATGTAGGCTACACAAAGTTCTACATCCATTTAAAATCATAAAGGGGATAAGTGTAATCCATTGCAAGCAATTAAAAAAGGTAAACATAGTACAACGAAGCTGATGAGTAATCATGTAGACTTTGTGTTAAACTGTTAAATCATTTTATCACGCAAATAACAGCCTGATTACACCACAAACAGCAAGAAGCAAAACCTAAGGAACTTTTTCCTCATTCAGCTTTTTGTTTCGGTTATTTGGAACTTGAGTGTAAGTGTCATCTCAAACAAATAGCTACAGAAGAATGATAGAAGCTGTCAAGCTCAAAATATAACAAGGCCAAAAGAATCAGTTCAATTGCTTCAAAGGAACAAAGTGTATGCATTCAGAAACAATATATAGAAAGTTCAAGCGACAAATTTGTGTATCAGAAACAATAAATGGACAAACTTCAAGCAACAAATTTGAAATAAATCACCTAATTAGTGGAAAATGGGAAAATAAGCACAATTTAATGTAGCATCACAAACCTTGTCACTACGAATTTCCCGATTGAGGAAGTAACGGCTAAAATGTACTGGTTTGTCCTTAGATGCATGTACATAGACAGAAAATTTGCCTTCATGGCCCTGAAAGAAAGGGAATATTATAAAACCATCAATAGAGAAGGCTGCTAGTTTTTTTATCAGTAAGTTAAATATATTAACAAAAAGCAGCCAAGCACTAAGCTAGTGCTGGACATTAAAAGAATAGGAGGCCACCCTTTACAAAAACAAAAGGACGGCTCATGCTACTTAAGGATCTATTGAATACCCAGAAAGCATTAGATTTACAAAAACTAGTATTCATTGCGTTTATCTGATAATCATCAGTTCAACTAAGTTGAGGAACCTTAAATTGAGATCGCTAAACATTGACCTATATTATATAGTACCAAAGGTCCCAGATAATGTGTCCATATTGCATTGATGATTCCCTTACATAATCTGTAAAGAGACAATTTTAAGAATAATTTACTACATTTATAATAGGGACGGCACAAGTTAGGGAATCAAATTATTGCAACAGACCAACATTAGGAAGAAAAAAAGACAGTCTGGAACTTCCATGAAAATAAGAAAAACAAACCTGAAAAAATCTGTCCCAGAGCTTTTCAAATGGCAATGCACCAGGTGTCAAGAACATAAATGCTATTTTGGGGTTCTCTGGTACGACGGGGGGTGTGTTGAGAATTTCATTAGTTACAACATGGGAAGCAAGCTCTTCATCTGTCAGATCTCTAGCAGGAGCAGGTGGAAGCCAATCGGAAAGACCACCCTTGCATCCGTTCAATGAGAATACATAACAAGCACCAGAACCTTGAGGGGGGTAAACGTAAGCACAAATTAGGAACAAACTAACTAAAGAAACCAACACGATTATCCATGTTGGTTTCTTTAACTGAGAACGCTGTCGAGGTGCAGACAATATTTGCATCTCCTTCATGCCTAAACGCCACCCCTGAGATGTCTTCATCTACGAATTACACATCAGCAACCCAACAACATTCAAAATCTAGACCCCTTCACCAAATTTGTGAGACCAATAATCCACTCAACTCTTTGAGCTACCCAATAATCAGAAGCAATATTTGTGAATTTATGAGAACAAACACAAATCTGCAAGAGGATCAAAACCAGCAAATAAGGAGTACTTAGAGTTAAATTAATATCTAACTTCAGTTGGTCTAGTAAAGAATCAATCATTTCTTTATCATTGTGCTGATTCTGTAATTTAACTCCTAACATTTCAGTTACAAGATATTGGATTTACACTTTGCATACTAGATTCAGGGTCCAGTTAGCATTGCCAAAGAGAGAATAATGGCCTATATATACATACATCTTCTATCAAAAACGAATCAGATATTCATAAGCTGCACAAAACTTATAAATCAGCCTTCCACATCAAATAGAGCAGAAATATGAAATCCAACAAAGGAATTCCAAATCAAGTTCATAGAGTTAGACAAACCAAAGAAACATGAAAAATCAACTAATTGGGTACACAAATAATTGGTCTTAAATGAGATCACATAAGAAAACACCAAGAACATAGCAAATTATAAAGATTCCCATGTTGCCCTCAACCAACCTTAAGTCAAAGTCAAACCCACGTATCTGACCTTCAAATCTCCATACATATGACACACAAAATACAAATCCACATAAATGCAATAACCCCATCAAACAACTAATCTCAAATCTATTCAAGAATCCAAATTTTCCAATCAAAATTTTACTCATATGGGCATGTCTAAAATTACATAAAAACACAACCCCATATGATAGAATCAAGAACCCAATATACCTGAATGATACAAGATATATGCAAAGAAAGAAAGGTTCTATTTTATTTATTTTTCTCTTCACTTGCTATTGGTGATGCAAGCACTCCAAATCTTTTCAAGAATCCAAATTTTCCAATCAAAATTCAAATTTGTACTCATATGGGTACATCTAAAATTACATAAAAACACAACCCCACATCATAGAATCAAGAATCAAAAGAAAATCAAGAACCCAATATACCTTAAGATATATGCAAAGAAAGAAAAGTTCCTTTTTTTTTTCTCTCTTCACTTACTATTTGTGATGCAAGAACTCTCCAAATCTTTCAAAAGCCAAAAAAAGGATCTGTATTTCTTTGCACATGTATTATTATAATTATAATTATAATTATAATAAAATAAAAACAATATATTGGCGTGTGAGATCTAGGGCAAGCAAGTGGAACCAAACAGAAAAACAGAGGAGAGAGAAAGAGAGTAAGCTGAGTGTATACACACAATAATTAGTAATTATAAATCAAAAATTATGTTTTATACATGACAAGTATAGTAAAAACAAACATTATAATATGTGTTCTTTTTACCTAAATTCTCTTGTGGGGTAATGGTTTTGCCTTTTCTTTAATTAAATATTCCTCAGTCTCAATTTAAGTGTCTTTATTAGACTAGACATAAAGTTTAAAAAATAAAATATTATTTATAGGGTATTACTAAAATGACATTTGAATATTATGGTTATAAACTTGTGATAAAAGTTTGAATTGTCAACGTACTAAATATAAAAATAGACACTCTTTTTTAAACAGATTAAAAAAATAAGACACTTAAATTGAGGCGGATTGGATATTTATT
The DNA here is from genome assembly GCF_019175385.1 of Lycium barbarum. Lineage (NCBI taxonomy): Eukaryota > Viridiplantae > Streptophyta > Magnoliopsida > Solanales > Solanaceae > Lycium > Lycium barbarum. The sequence goes on from NC_083343.1 coordinate 18,048,209, forward strand.
ATACATGACAAGTATAGAAATAAAAACATTATATGTGATGTTTTTACCTAATTTACTTGTGGAGTGATGGTTCTTTTCTTTTCTTAATCTTTTTTTGGGGTGGCTTCCTTTTCAATCACTATAACTAATAATGAAAAGTCTTTGTGTATGGAGTTTGACCGTTTAGTTTCAATACTACGAATAATTTATTTTTATTTTTTGTAAACAATTCAAGCCGGCAATTATTGGGGAAATTTATTATTTTAATGGGTCATGAGGGAATGGTTGGTTCCCAATGCTCAGCACTTTTTGCAAAATAGTGCATTTCTGCCTGCTATCTCCGTGTCAAATTATCTATCGTTTTTTTTTGTTTCGAACGCTCCTTAAAAAATATTAGTTAGAAGAGGTATTTAATTAATTTTATTCTTATTTATGCAAAGGGAATTGCTGCTTTTTTCTTATTGTTGATAGAGTGATATTCTCCGCCCTGTCAAATAAAGTACCAAATCTGACCAGAATGACTGACTTGCTTGAGATTAGGCTGACTCTTGCCGCAAAATGAGAGGCGATAAAGATTCATCCCGAGTCACAAGAGCAATCTCTTCTCTCTTTTTTTTTTAATTCTTTTTTCTTTTCGCTATAGTAATGCAAGTCCAGGTTATAATCTCACTCTATTAAATGTCTACTCTATTTATGTATCATCTCCATTAATGACATAATTTCACTAAGGGTAAAATGCAGAAAAATAATTAATTGTGTCTTAAATTTCTAAAACGATAAATAATTTGAGACAATTATTTTTAGTAACCACGACAGATAATGAGACGGATGGAATAATTATTTTTTGGTCACTTATTTTGGTCAGTGACGGATTCAGAGTGGTACGTATGGATTCACATAATTTCAATAGTTTTTGTTCAAATTCTATATATTTAAAATAATATTAATTAACTATCTATAAATATTTGAATGGGAATCCAATTGTTATTAGTATTAATTTTGTGCCGTTGTGTGAAGCCATAAATTTCAAATTATGTATTGGCCTCTAATCTTTGCCCAAAAAAAATTATTTTAGCAAAAGAACTTCACCTACGGTGGTTTGATTTTGTAAAGTATTTGAATATAAATATAGATTATTTGTCTACTTATTAATTAATAAAAAAAAATGCAGACACAGTTTGCAAATTTTCTAATATATAAGGAATTTAACTAAATCAAGCCTCCGTAGAAATTCAAAGTTGTGAGCCATTATTAAAAACAAGAAAAAAAAAAGTCCAGCTCAGCTCTTTTAAAATTTCCTCTTTTTTTTTTCCGTATCCCGTAAGTTTGGAGAGAAGATAAATTGCAAATTCATTAACATTGTATAGGGAATGAACATCGAAGAACAAAAAGATTGAAATACTCAATAATAATTTAAATGACAAAAAAAAAACTCATACAATACATGTTTAGGGTGTTATTACATACTCCGTGTGAAAAAATAATAACGAATACTCAATGGACAAATGGCTTATCTTTTTTATCTCAATTTTGGAAAAAAAAATGTTACCGTTAAGTTAAGCTTGTTTTATCCTTATTATCAAAAAAAAATGTGCTTAGCAAAGTATGCCATGTTAAATTATTAGTTCTTTGTCGTTATTAAGTTGCTTGCATCATATAATTAAAAGCTCTACAAATGGCAATTATTCATCAATTTTTCTATCGAGTTAAAGCAACTTGCAAATGGTAAATTTGAATTGTACAGTCAAATCTCTCTATTATAACTCTCTATAATAATATCGTTGGGTCCAAAAAATTTCAGTTATTATAGAGAATGGTTGTTATACACCTATAACAGCATTGACATTTAAATAATACTTCGCTGTTATAGGCAAATAAGATGCATAAAATCTAATTTTCATTTATCAATTGCCAAATTTTAAGCTTAATCACACTTTCTTTAACGAAGGAAAACCGTTTAATGATGAAAATATATATATTCATATGATATTTTTTGTCATAAATAGTGTATTAAATGATCAAATATTTGGTCAAAATCTCTACACGTATTATTGGTAATCATATATATTTTATTTTTATAAAGATGGTTAATCATTATATTACCAAAAAAAAAAAAAAAATAGCTGCTATATGGGGGTAATTTTACAAAAAGTGTATTGTTATAAAGTTGGTTGTTGTTGTTATAGAGAAGTAAAATATAACATAAAAAATCGATTCCGAAAAAACTTAATCATTAAAACCTCACAAAATCTTGACTTAAAGTTCAAATCAAAGCAACTCAACAATAGGCAAATTCTGTATTTTAGAGTTAGATGAGCATGTTTCACAACTAATGTTTAAACAGAACATTACGTTGGAGTTTCTATTGTTTTTAAAAAGAGTTGTACTGAATTGATTATTAATTTTTTTTTAATAAGTACAATTTTTACATAAGTATATAATCGCATCTAATAATTAGGATAAATTAAAATTTTATAAAATACATCAAAATATATTGGACCCTACTAATTAAGCTTATATATGTAAATATCTTATATATTAATTTTAAAAATAAAAAAGGATTAAATTTTTCGCCTACAGACTAGGGTAATGAAAATATCTACAAGTCAATAGGTAATTAACTCATAAATTTCTACTCTCAAACTAATTCTACTACTCCTGTTGAACGTAAGTTAGTTTCAGCATTTTGAGTATCAAAACACAAGGCGTTGGATGTTTTTTTTCCCTCATAAATGCTTCATTTTTTTCAAGCTACTACAGAATAGTGGGATGGATCTCCATTCTGACAGTCTTTCATGTTCGCTTGATTTATCACCTTTTAAACAATAAAAAATATAGAGTTTTTGCCTAAGTCATATGTAAGTATTTACAGTGGTGTGTTCTAACTTCAACTTTTAACTCTAGCATAATTTCAAAAAAAAAAAAAAAAAGTTAGTCGAATTGTGTCAAAACCAATGAAAAACCGAAATGATTGAGACGATTTCAATAGTCTAATTTTTATTATACAAAATAAAGTAACAGAAAAATCGTCAGTGTGTAGATTTTTTATAAATAAGCAACTGAATTGAACCATTTAATAATAATTACACACTATAATAATTACAATGTCATATTTGCTACACGTGTCATAAATAGTTATCCATGAAATTTAAGTAGATACATAAGACGCCATAAATGTGAAAAATGACAGATAATGTTGCCAAATTTGTTAAAGTTAATTTTAAATATTAGGTGCCAAAAATAATCTCTGGAAGTCAGAATGACACCGAAAACACATGATTATCTCACATTTCCTAACCTTTTCGGGTTCATGTTTAATAAGCCAAAATTTATACATTTCAAATTATCAAACTATTATTAGATAGAAATTATCAATTTTTCAGAGACCCAAAAGAAATACTTCAAAGAAAAGAAGTTCACAAAACTCCTAAATCCTTTACTTGATACTCACTCGGGTTTAAAAAGTGTCCACTTAACTATTTACACAACTCTTAAGAAAATACAAATTCCTAAGCAAAAATAAGTAATTTGACTAAATTATCCCTAATTAAATAAATATTGGGATTTGGGCACTTAACACTTAGTAAGGGAAAATTTTGAAAAATAAGGTTAATTATTTCTGAATTTGGTAAGTGGACACTCTTTTTAAAATAAAAAATAAAGGTTAAGTAGACATTCTTTTTTGGGCAATTTGCACGATTGCCCTTATTCGGGGGTGGTCTTTAATTTTTGTTCCTCAAATTGTTGGTCTTTAATTTTTGTCATTCGCATAAAATTTTTGAGTTCTGGGTTCGAACTCCCGCTCAGTCAAAAATTAAAAAAAAAATCACAAGGCAGAGTTTGACTACAAATTTTACCTTATCAAGCAAAATTTCAAACTTTACCTTAATGCAGAGTTTGACTGCAAACTCTACTTAAGGCAAAGTTTTGTCTTCAAGGATAAGCAAAGAATGTTTTTTTACTCAACTGAAATTTTGCAAAAACTCTGCCTCAAAGCTTAACTTTTGCCCGAATAGACCTAAATTTGCTATGAAACTCTGCCTTGCGATTTTTTATTTTTTTTACTGAGCCGGTGTTCAAACACCAAACCTCGGGGTATTAGGCGAAGGGCAAAAATTAGAGACCAGAAATTTGAGGGGCCAAAATTAAAGACCAGTGCCTTTGAAAGGCAATCCGCGCAAAAAAATGTTCTTTTTTAACCGAAGGGAGTACTAAATTATATAAGTGTTAAGTTATATCCTACAAAATTTTCGATTGAGAAATTTTTGGTAGGGCTTATGTTAGATCCTACAAAATTTTCGATTGAGAAATTTTTGGTAGGGGTATTTTTCTCCTAAGTAAGTCAACATAGCGTGAATTACACTAAATGATTAAAAGCCAAAGAAATATAAAAAAGTTTCGAAAGAAGTTTTCGCATAAAAATGTAACCAATAGAAACGTTTTAGTTGAAGAAAACAATAATTATCTATAAGCTGTCCAAATGAAAAATTCCTAAAGAAGTTGTAGATGTGGTGCAATGGATGAGTGTAACGACTCGCTTGGTCGTCATGCGTGTTTTGACCATTCTACCTTTGCTAGTACTTTTCCGAGGTTAAAAATGAGCGGACCTAAATAATTTGGTCGTATTGTATGTTGTGTTTTGTGATTTATAAGTAATTCTGTGATGTGTTTTAACTTGATTTTTTGCTGGCTTGTGTTCATAGGGCCTTAGAATGATTTTGAGAGACTAAGTATAAAAAGTGATGAAATTTCGAGCTCACTGGTCAAAAAAGGCCTCGCTGCAACAATGACCCTTCGTTGCAGTGAGAGAGGGGTTCGCTGCAACGAAGGGTTGGACTTTCCCAGGGTTCATTGCAGCGAAGAGCCTATTCGCTGCAACCAGAGTTAAGTAGTTATTTCACGCCCACACTTCTCATAATCCCCAAAACAGTTCCCAAGAGCATAGAGGCGACTTTCTAAGGCTAGGGCACTATTCTCCATCAAAAGTAAGCCTTAATCACTAACTTTCTTAGCTTAATGTTCATATTAGATTCTTGTTTCAATCAAAGACCCTTAATGGGAATTGAAGAGTAGAACACAAATACCAAGAAAACCCTAGAATATAAATGAGTTATTGTTTAATGTTGTTTAATCATCTAAGAGTAGAGACTATAACTTCATAGCGGGAGAATTAGATATTCAATGATGGAAATTGTTTGTGAGGCTAGGGTTCCAATAAAAATGGGAACTTTGGCTAAAATCAGATTTGTAGGGTTGAATTGATTATAGAACCCATAAATTGAGTTAATACTCCATTACTTACTTAATATTATGATTTCTAGAATTTGAACGTTCTGAGGCATTGTGAAAAGAAAATGCTATTGCGAAGTGATTCCATTGCTCAAATCTACTTTGAGGTAGGTTACGGTTTACTTGAGTTAGACTTGGATTAGTTGATTGTATATTTCGTAGAATTTATGGGAGAAAGCATGTCTAGGTCTTCGAAATTGGAGCTTGGTGATCGTTGTTAGTTGTATGATTTAATTGTGTAAAGTGATTCTCCATTGTTGAGGCTGATAAACTTGAATTGTATTCTTGAGACTGTTGAAAGGGAGGTATTCATATATACCCTTCAGAGATGAATTGAGATAGCTACATATTATGAGCCTGTTTGGATGGGCTTATGCCTACAAGCTGTTTACAGCTTATAAGCTAAAAAAATAAGTTGGGGTAGTCTAACTTTTTTTTTTTTTGGCTTATAAGCTGTTTTCAGCTTATAAGCTGCTTTAGATAAGCTAAGTCAAATGGGTCCAATTATTTTTTTTGAGCTTATTTTAAGTACAAAATGACTTTAAGCTGGCCAGTGAAACACTCAAAAAAACTGAAAACGGCTTATAAGCAACTTATAAGCCAATCCAAACGGGCTCTATATTATTATTGAGCAGATTATTTGTTAGTCTTATTGTGGCTTGTGTTATTTTCTTGTACTTTGTTGGTGTTGACTTGACACGTGTATTTAAGCTATTCTTGTGATATGATTATGAGGCATTTGTTGATGATGATTGAAATGGAACATATACATCTCTTACGGCACATTTGATATGGGGTGACGATGTAACCTAGTTATGAGCTCGTGGTCCGAGGTTCGTTCCGGAACAAGTGGTACATGGACATCATGGGTCCCCTGCAGGTCATAGCTATTTGGGGAAAACAATACCATTTAGCATGTGTGTACAGATATGTGACAGAGCTGAAAACTTCATTGTTTATTGTTTACTTTCAGCTTGAGTATTGGTGTTTCATTGTCGATAATTGGTGATTGATTTTGAAAGAGGATTATTTGAGGATATTTATTGTGATTCATGTTTATTGTGCATGTCTACCTATTCCATTGATTTTATGCGTGTATGCATGATACTAATCTTAGTCGGCCTATGATACCTACCAGTACGTGTTATTTGTACTGACCTACACTTGCTGCACTTTTTTTTGTGAGTGCAGATTTTGAGCCAGAGACGTCTTCCAGGCCTCGCATCTAGTTGAGGTTATTTGCTTCCAGATCAGAGGGTGAGCTCCTATCCGTGCCATGTTGCCTTAAGATCTTTCTTTATTTCAATGTCTATCTTTCATCCCAGACATTATGTTTATTTTTAGACAGTATCTCTTCTCTTTAAACCTTGTTGATTAGAGTCCTTGTACGGTGACTTTCAGATTTTAGGGATGTAATAGCTAGATTTCCGCACTTGTTATTTATTTATTTATTTATTTATTTATTTTATTATCAGATATTTTATTCCATTATTCGTGAGCAATATTTTATAATTGGTTTAAATAATTGAAATTGGCTTGATAATGGGGTAAGGGATTGGTTCGCCCACTGGACTAGTGTGGGTGTCACTCACATCTGTTGGGGACGTGATAATGAGGCTGCTCCTCCCTTAATCAGAGGTCTTGGGTTCGAATCCTAGATATGAAAAAATCCTTGGTAAGGAGCGTTCCTCCCAAAAATGAACCCTACGTGGTGCGAATTCGAATATAATCATGCTCCAATGCAGGTATGGGACACGGGTGCGAAACAAAAAAGGGTAAGGAGCGCTCCTCCTAAAAATGAACCCTACGTGGTGCGAATACGAATATATTAGGCTCCAATGCAGATATGGGACCGGGTGCGAAACAAAAACAAAAAAAAAATCCTAAACAGGCAAATGATAAAGAAGGAAGGAAAATTGGAACTGTGATCATCAATGGCGAGTGCCTAGCGTGTAAATGAGGTTCCCGAGATGTCAAATTGTCACGTTTTGTTTTGTCTAATCTCGTTTTCCCCCAATTGTTTCCGACACAAGCAGAGGCGTCCAGGCACGTTTGCTTCATATCTTAAAGGCAAATATGTAAGAAAAAAGATAATCTCATAAAGTTTGAGGTAAGTTAAAATTGATTCTTTTAATATATTTTTGCGCAGTTTTAATTATATAATTTTTTTCAAATATAAGCATTTTTGAGCATTTTTAATCTCTGTAAATATTAACAAACTATGATTTTTAAATTTAATAAAAACTAATGAAAAAAATTGAGATGAACTTATAATTATAGGTGCAATTTTTGCGTTTTTGATCTATTTCTGAAGTGTAATATAGCTTTTTGAGGTTCAATTTTTTGTTACCCTTTATTTATTTTAATATTAATAGATGGGTGCAGTTTTTTACGTTCGGGATTTCACGAGACTTTCATGGTACTTTGGTTAAAAAAAGATTTATATTTCCACAAAATCTAACAATCAAAGTTTATAAGATATTAGACACTTTTGGTAAATTAAAAAACTCAAGAATGTTCATAAATATATTTAAGGGACCATTTTGAACCTACGCCTTAAATGTAAAGGACCATTTTTGTTATTTTCTCAAGATGTGACTTTTAAATAGATTTTCCATTACATAAAATGATCGGACAAAAAATGGAAATATACCATAATGTCAATTGAATTCACATATATTATATTAAGGTCTTATTTATAGCCTGTTTGGCCAAGTTTATTTTTCTCCAAAATAATTATTTTTTTCAATAATGTTTTTTTTTTTTGGCTAACTGTAAGTGCTTATTTTAAAAAAGTCATTAAATCTGTTTGTTTTCTTAGAATCTTAACCATTAAGGAGTCGTTTGTAGTTAGTAAAGAGGCATTTTTTTCATGTACTAATTTCTCCATAACTTATACCATGTTTGGTAGCTAGTAAAGAGACACCTTATTTATGTATTAATTTCTGCATACTTATACCGCGTTTGATAGTTAGTTAGAAAGTAAGTTATTCATATATAAAATTTATGACATTTGATTTGCAGTTAAGAAACCCGCATAACTAAGAGCCTGTTTGGATTGGCTTATTTTAGGTGTTTTTAAGTTAAAATAGCTTTTAAGCACTTTTGTAGTGTTTGGATAAAATAAAAAAGTGCTAAAAGCACTTGTTTTTAAGTCAAAATGACAAAAATAAGCCATAAGCTAGAATTTTTAACTTATGGCTTTTGACTTATAAGCCCATCCAAACGGGATCTAATACATGTATAAGTTATGAGGGAATCTATGTATTATTTTATGTAGGGTAAAAGATGTAATAACTAATACATGAATAAAAAGTTAAAATGACTATAGTATCCTTATCACTCCCCACTCAAATACTTCCTTTTCTAAACAAATATTTTTATATAATTTTTTAATATAATATTTTACTATAATATTTTAATATTTAGTAAAAAAATATTTTTATTTTAATTGTAAACAAATATTTTAACATTAAAAAGTATATAATATTTATTAACTTTTAGTAAAACAAACCAACATCCAAATAAATAATTTATGCATAACTAATAGTACATGCATGACTAATACCTACATAACTACTACCTGCATTATTAATACATACATTATTAATACCTGCATAATCCTAACCAGCTACCAAACGACCCTTAAGTGTATTTTTTTTATTTTACAATCACTTAATGTGTCTGAAAATATCTAAAGGATTAAGATTTATAACAAACTTTTAATATCATTAAGATGTCTATTAAAATATTTTATAAAATGGCAATCACCCTACTCTATCTACTTTCATTGCTAACAGTCATTGCGCACCATTATCAACTACCACCGCACACCACCCTCAGCACCAACCCACACTGCCGCCAATCACACCACAATCATTTGGCACCAACATTAATTATCAACCATTACACTCATCACATTCACCACCGACCATCATTACATCCACCAATCTCTACCATAATACCACCTTCAGCCATCACTATATATTGTCAACCACCATCATCAGTCGACACCACATCCATTAGCTATCATTGTCATCCATCATAATTATCACTTGTCACCATCAACAAACACTGCTAATTACTACTGCCAACCAACATCACCACTGGCTACTACCATAACCACCACCTTCTCAATCAACACTCACAACCACCACTACTAGCCATCACTACCAACCACCTTATAGTTTTTAAATTATTTATTGATATAATATTAAATTAACTTAATATTTTATATTTGTTAAATTTAAAATAAAAACATTCAGATGTTAAAAAATAAACAATCTAATTATATAGTATTCAAATCTTAACACAACATTTTAATATTTAGATGTGTACTCAAATTCAGACATCTAAATCTTAATTCATTTTAGAATATTCAGATGTGTATTCAGATTCAGACATCTTAATCTTAAAAAAAAACAAAAAAAAAACAAACAAAATAACATATAGTGCGTCTGACCAAGTTTCTAGAAATGCTTATTTTTTGCCCAAATAAAAGGTATTTATTTTGAAGAGTTAAACTATTTGATCAAACTTTGGGATAAAAATATGTACCTTTAAGTAAGAATAAAAAATATTTTCTACCGCAAGTGGAAAAAATAGTTTCTCCTTAAAAGTAAAAACTAAATTAAAGCTGTTTTTATTGTTTTCATGGCAATAATATTCTTAGCCAAAATTGACACTAATCTCATCTTATTTCTAAAAATGGTGAAACTAATGCTTGAATTGGAAGTCAGAAGTAAATATTGATTCTCGTATCTAAAATCCGTCTAGTTTCTTTAAATGGTGGGAGTGTTATTGAAATTTGAAAGTAGGAGGATGTGGATCGCCTTTCAACAATTCCTTATTAAGTGACATATTTTCTAGTAGTAAATAATTTCTTCTTTTAGGGGTCGTATGGTTTAAGGACAAGTTATGATGGGATTAATTATGTTGAGATTAGTTATTTTAGGATTAGTTATGTTGGGATTAATTATCATGGTATTATTTTTTATTGATTGTTTGTTTTTTTGCATTAAAAAAACATGCATTGCATATTTTCTAAGAAAAAGTTGTTTGTTTACAAAATTACCCAAAAAAAGTTTAAGGGACCTCAGGGCTATTTTTGTCATTTTAACTGTTTTACCTAGGGGTGGGTGTTCGGGCCGTCGGATTGAATTTGAAAATTTTAGTTTTCGGATTGAAGAAATTACAATCCAAATCCAATCCAAATAAGCTCGGTTCGGATTGGATTTTTTAAGTTCGGTTTCGGGTTAATCGGTTTGGATATTCGGATTTTCGGTTTTGACTTTTGAGCCTTTAAGGCAGGCTTATTAAGAACAAATTCATGTGCCCTAGTTACCAAGTTACAGGTCTTAGCATTATGGGAAATCAAATATACGAATTCAGCAAAGAGTTGTTACCACTAAACCAAAAGGTATCAAGTCACATAGGTCAGTTCTGCATTATTCCTTCTGTTTCATTGGAAGTTGTCTTATTCTTCAAGTAGTGAAGTTAATTCCAATTTTACAAGCTATATTCTTGAACCTTAGGATGTTAATCTATTGAACCTAATTAGTATTGGACACATATAATATGGGTAGTACTAAATATAAGGTATAAAAGTTTCGAATTTTCGGATATCCAAAAATCTGAAGTACTAAATCCAATATTCAATCCGAAATTCAGAAAAATTTATAATAAAATCCAAAGTCCAATCCATAATCCAAAAATCCAAATCAAATATACAAAAATTTCGGATTTCGATTCGGATTTCGAGTTGGCCCAAACTATGCTCACACTTTTATCCCGGAATAACTAATCCTGAGCTTGTTATTCCATTCTCTATCAGGGATAACTTATCCTAGTATTATTTTTAATCCTGGAATAACTTATCCCAGAATTAGTAACCAAACAAGATATAAGGCGGTACTAAATTTTTATCCAAAACTATTTTTTGTTATGCATCATACCAAACGACCCATAAGTATCATTCAGATCTTGTATATGATGTCCCGTCTTATGATATGACAACGAGCCAACTTTTCTTGGGTACATTTAACACCAATAACCTTATAACAACAGTCAACGATTTAAATATAGAACATGGAAGAAATTTGGACAATTCTTCTCAGGTTTTTGGGGGACCCAAGTCCCTTATCAAGAATTTGCTAATTCGTACCTTTTTAGCTCGTATTGAATCTCCGTTTGTTTTGGGTCGACTAATTTGAATAAAATTTGTTTGTAGAGTAGCGTTTACTGTAAAAAAATATTCATTCTCAAGACTTCAATTCAAAAAATTTAATGAAGTATGAAAAGATGGTATCTATACCTGACAATTGATGGTTACTTATTCTAACTATACTAGTTGTGATGGATATGGTCCACTTGCTACTCTAGTGATCATTCTCAATTGGTGAAAGCGAAACACAAGTAGAATAACAAGGACCCTTCAGGGGTAATGCGTCTTTCATTTTCATCGGATGAATTGAAGGTTCAAGTCATGTGGAGTTTTAATTAGAAAATTACTACTTTCCTCTGCTCCATATTAATTGTTCACATTACTAAATTATCCGTATTAAAATACTTGTCAATTTATAATATTAAGATAGAATTAATTAAATTTTTCTATTTTGTCCCTAACATTAATTATTGTTTTAAAATAATCACTATTATTAGAGTGCAATTTATTGGTGAGAAATAAAAGTAATGTAGTAAACATAGACTTTTATTTATGATTTTTTTAAGGAGCGTGCAAAGGGGAAAGAGGACAAGCAATATGAACGGAGGGAGTATTAGTTCTTGACAAATACTTACTCATATTAGATATTTATATCAAATCAATGAATGGACAACAAATTTATATAACCCAATCATGGTTAAGTTATTTGATTTTCTAATTTTATTTTAATCACTAAATTTAACTTCATTAGTTTAGCATAATCACTTAGGCCATCTCCGATCTTGCCCCTTTTTTTTTACACCAAATCCTATTTTAGTGTGATATTTGGCGTTTTGGAGCTCCAACCTTGCACTATTTCTTACACCATTTTGGTATGTGAATAGCGTTGCATCAAATTTGGTGTAACACTATTCATCAACACCATTACTATTCATCAATATTTTTTTAATTATATAACACTTTTAATCTAACATATTATAGATTTTAATTTTTTCATTTAGTTCCCTAATATACCTAATTACTTTTTATGAAATAACTTTATAATATTAATATTACATCTTAATTTTGGAGTGTAATTTATAAATTAATTTTCGTATATATTATTTTTATATAAAATTGTAAGTTAATTTTATTATAAGTTATAATTGTTTTAAAAAATATAACCATCACAAAAATGAAAAGTGCAAATATAAATATAATATTTTGTTAATAAATAACACAATGTTCAATAACATAATAATTTAGAATTGAATTACATGGGATGAATATGTACAAAAAAAAGGATTTTTTTATGAAATAAAAAATAAAATTTAAATAAAATAAAATAATATAATATAGAAGAGAGAAAAGAATATCAAAGAAATATTTTTTTTTGATGTAAAAAATAGTGTAATGGGTTGGAGTTAATTTCTACCATTTTGGTGTAAAAAATGATGTACAAGGTTGGAGATGCCCTTAGAAGGGGCTAAGAATCCCTTTACTGCAGTAGGAAGTCACATTAGAGCCTATTTGGATGGACTTATGCTTATAAGTAGCTAAAAAAAATAAGTTAGGGTAGTCTAACTTTTTTTTTTGGCTTATAAGCTGAAAACAGCTTATAAGCTGCTTTAGATAAGCTAAGTCAAATGGGCCCAATTATTTTTTTGAGCTTATTTTAAGCACAAAATGACTTTAAGGTGACCAGCCAAACACTCAAAAAAGCTGAAAACAGCTTATAAGCAACTTATAAGCCAATCCAAATGGGCTCTTAGAAGAGTGACTAAGGCAAACTAAATTTTATAAAATAAAAATAAAAATTGAAGAGCAGAAGTTGGAGATCTCGAAATACTTATTAGTACTAATGTTTGACCATTAGGTGAGTTACTTATACATAATAATTTAGAATTGAATTACATGGGATGAATATGTAAAAAAAAAAAAAGGATTTGTTTTATGAAATAAAAAAATAAAATTTAAATAAAAAAATAATATAATATAAAAGAGGGAGAAGAATATAAAAGGAATATTTTTTTTTAATGTAAAAAGAATGTAATGGGTTGGAGTTAATTTCCATCATTTTGATATAAAAAATGGCGTACAAGATTGGAGATGCCCTTTGAAGGGGCTAAGAATCCTTTTACTGCAGGAGGAAGTCACATTAGAAGAGTGACTAAGGCAAACTAAATTTTAAAAAAAAATTGAAGAGCAGAAGTTGGAGATCTCGAAATACTTATTAGTACTAATGTTTGACCATTAGGTGAGTTACTTATATTATATAGAGCCCGTTTGGATTGGCTTATACGTTGCTTATAAGCTATTTTCAGTTTTTTTGAGTGTTTGGCTGGTCAGCTTAAAGTTATTTTGTGCTTAAAATAAGCTCAAAAAAATAATTGGGCCCATTTGATTTAGCTTATCTAAAGCAGCTTATAAGCTGAAAACAGCTTATAAGCCAAAAAAAATAAGTAAGACTATCCCAACTTATTTTTTTTAGCTTATAAGCTGTTTGCAGCTTATAGGCATAAGCCCGTCCAAACTGGCTCATATACTAGTTAGAGATAGCCCGTGCTCCAATAACATGACATGGGCAAATAGTCACTTTGTGAACCGTTAATCAACCTTTAGCTATGACAATTAGTTCAAGTTTTAGCCACTTTTAATGCGGACTATCATTTAAACAATCATATTCCTAGATTAAAATACGAAAAATCTAAATTTTTTTATGCCACTTAAAATATACGGGCTCCAGAAAATATTCCTGGAGTTGAAATTGGCATGGCTCAAATTAAACTGCAGAAAATAGTTTAAGATGTGCAGGTTAAATTTCAAAAATAAATAAATTGTGGAATGTTTATCAGTTTAAACTCTGAAATTTGAGTTTACTTTTATAAGTTCGAACTCTATATTTTTTACGTAACTCTATGATAGAATCCTGGAGTTTCATATAAGTAATCGATTAAACACAAATAACAAAAAGGTGCCTCCAATTGTTCAATTGAAATATTAATTCATTGCAATGTACACCGTGATATAGAACCACATAATTACAACATTTTCTACAGAAAAAGTTAAGACGAGCTCTAATCACGCTCAAGAAGAGGGATTAAATAGTCAAACAATAAAAAAAGTCTACAAAGAAGCTACAGTTTTTTTTTTTTTTTTCTAGCCAATAGAATTATTTCATTCTCGGCTAATTTTACACAAGTAGCCTCCTTCCAAAATCAAGACTCTATTGAAGAGAACTAAATAATTCCGTGGGCCCCATGTTTTGTCCCCATATTTTGAAAGTTGCAGCTAATTGAGTTCTGGCCCAGACTCCAGAGAACTCCAACACAGGGCCAAAGAGAAATTGTGAAGAAAATTGAGCCTCTTTAAGCCAATTAAATCAAGGTGTTCTACCTTTTATTCATTAGGTACAAAAGTCTGCAGCATACGAAAAGCTTAAATGTCTGAAATATCCTTGGAACAGTTAGTTAATACCAAGGACAGATGTGGTAATTATCACAAAGATTTTATTTTTATGACTATGACAGGAAAAGTACAATGCCAAGAGCTTAGATGTACAAGCTGATGATGCAAACTCTAAGCTGAAATCCTATTATGCCCTTGACCAGAGTTTAACTGTTGCTTCTATATTATATAGGTAGTAATATATATATATATATATATATATATATATATATATATATATATGAACATTGTGTTATTTATTAATATAGGGGTTATATTTTTTTTTTTGTACAATTTTAAAGTTTTGAAATTTCACGTTATTTCCATACTTTGATCAAAGATTAGTCATGATTCAAAATGTCGGAATATCAATATTTTATATAGAACCTGATATCTTTTTCTGCGAACAATAATGGAGGCTCAATACATCAAGCATACATAAACGTTTGGATCATCGTTTTAGGGTTGTAAAGTGCCCCGAAGTAAGTTTTGTTTGTTTGGAAACTTGTTATCTTTAGGCTTAAATTTTTATAGCGCAGTAATTTACTGACGTCATTAAAAAAAATTGAAGTCCCATAAATTTTTTATCCAGACTTGAGTAGTTATAAAAATAAGATAAAATTATCAAATAATGAGTATAAGGAGAAAAAGTAGTTGTAAATTGGTGAAACTTTAAAGGGTCATAAATTTGCGCCCAGACGTCCGATTTACGCGATTTTTTTTTTTTGATTTTGCGTATTTTTCCGAGATCTAGCCGTGTAGACCGTCGCAAGGCGGTTTGGCCGGGCCAGTTTTTACAAAAACGTCCTTTATCCAATTCAATTTGAATTTTGCCTCAAATTGATGCACAATTTTTATTCATCTTTACTAAAAATCTAATGATAAAAATATATTTCAAGATGGTAATCCCGTGGTAATGATGTTTTGAATGACAATTTCAAGGCTCGAAATTCAATTTATGAAAACAAGTTAGATAACATTAGTGAACATTATAAAAAATAAAAAGTGTCTACATTGTAGCTTTTACCAACTTGGCTTGGTGGTTTACTTCTTTTTTATGCCAACCACTGGGATCAAATCTAGGTGGGAGCATTGAGAAAACAACTTGGGTGCATGATGCATGGTTTAAGTAAAAATTAAATATTTTGCGTATCTATTTCTTAATGATAAATATTATTTTATTCTTTGCTATCGTTTATAACTAACTCGCGTGACATCCTAAACTAATTATAAATAAAACACTTAAACCTTTAGATAACAAGATTCTAAACAAACAAAACTTATTTCGGGGCACTTTACAACCCCTAAAACGATGATCCAAACGTTTACGTATACTTAATGTAATGAGCTGACATTATTGTCCACAAAAAAAAATATCAAGTTCCATATAAAATATTGCTACATCACTAATCTTTGGTCAAAGTATAAAAAAATGTGAATTTGAGAACTTTAAAATTGTACAAAAATAATATAACCCCTATTGCGTACTAATTTTAGTGCGCAATAGGACTTAACTGTAAATTTACAGTTTAATCCTACTGCACACTAATTTAGTGCGCAAAGATTATTTTGATAACTTTTTTTTTATTACGTTATTTTAGTACCTGGAGCCACTTTTTGGCTCATATAAGTTGGGGAGTAGTCAATCCAGTGGATCGACATGGCTGCTTCTAGCCAATAATTTTCAAATTGTGGGCGTTATTGACTTTGACAACATTTACCCTGGAAATAGTACATTATTTTTCACCTTTCCTTTGTATTTGGTTCTAAACTCTTCTATATCTTCTTTTAATTATTTTCTTCAGTAAAAATATGTTACTAAATATTTACAAGATTTTATATCTACTAATAAAAATACAAATAGATTACATGTTAAAAATTAATACTTATAGTCGCTATATTCTATTAAGTATGTTGTGTTCATTTCTTATTAATAAGTTTTGAAATATACGTGTTTCTAATCAAATACGTAAATAAAGATGTTCAAAAAAATATCCTTTTTTGTTAAATTTAATAAAAATAAATACACAAAAGCTTCTTATTTATAATTTTAATTTACTTTTAATAATTAAATTTTAATAAACTTAGTTATAGATATACCTCATAGGGAGTGTAGACGTAGAATTTTCATAGTATCAGGGATGTAAGTGTTTGATTTTAAAATATAAGGGGTGTATCCGAAACTGATTCGTACTAAGTTCATAAAATGGTAAAGTTCAACTTAGTGAAAATTAACAGAAGAAATTTAAAAAACAAAAAGGAGGATTTAGTTTGAACCCAAAAAACACTATAAAAAGTAACTATGTAATTACAGGGTGTAATTACACTCAATTCTCAACCCCCTTGAGAATTAGAGAGTGTAATTACCTCCTTCCAGTTACACCCAATTACATGTTGATCATGCAATTATTTAGCTTGACAAACATATCAAACTGTGTAATTACACCCGATTACACTCAATTCCAATTACATGGGTGACTTTCCAAACAGGCCTCTAGATGTGTATACACATAGTTCTTAAAAAAAGGATTAAGATATATTTGGTTTGTACTTTTTTCTTTATATTATATTTGGAGAGAGGAGAAAATAAGAAAAAGGAATTATACGCTAGTAATGCGATTTGAACCTTTCACTTTAATCGTGAAAGACAGGGAGCTCTGTATACGGTAAAAGCCGGATGTGAGCCAAACCGGTGGAACGGGAACCGGAGGAAGGAACAATGATGCGCCCGAGGCTACTCGCCCTTGACCGAAACAGTGCCCGGGCCGAAGCCGAGCAAGGGCACCGATTGATCTGCCCTCTGCATCGTTGAAACGGCCAAACCCGAGGACTCGGGCTTTAATGGCCGTTGGTCCGCATGACCGTTAGCCCGAGTGACCGTTTGTCCGTGTGGCCGTTGCAGACGGGTCACGCGCCAGTAACGTCCAGTCATGATCAGCTACCTACCATGCGTGTGTCAGACGGCGCAGTCAGTCTAATCCTACCAAATCCGTACAGGGCAGTCCTTTTTATTATTATTTTATTAACTCATATTGTATGAGAACCATGGGGGTGCCACTATAAATAGGGCACGTTCCCTTCCTTTAAGGGGGTTGGTCACTTTTATTTTCCAAGAACACTTGTAGTAGAAGAATTCATATATACAATCTCTCTCATTGTTTGATTCGGCCAAGGCCACAAGTTATTATTATTATTGCATTCCATCCATCTAATATCATACTTTGTTCACTAACACTCGTATCACTAGCAAACTATCGTCACTAGCCGTTTCACTAAGGAGCTCCCAAATACTTGTTTTTCCCCCTTAACACATATCAAGAACAAAGCACATATCCTATACCCATTCACAAATTTAATTGATTATCCGAATCCGGGGTAAACAGTTTGGCGCCCACCGTGGGGCTAGGATAATAGTGGTCTTTGGCCTTGATTTCTACCATATTCATCAAAACCAAAAGCGTCCCTACCCATCTCTGTGAAAACGGTCAAAATGGCTGACGTCGAACAATCCGGTCATGTCAATAATACCGAGATCGTGGCGGAAAACGAAGGGAGCGGACTGCGGGCATTGCCGAACCCCGCTGACCCGAACCCCGTTGATTCAAGGGAGGGACTCAACCGGCAAAATACCGTGGATCAAGAAAATGCCGCCCTACCGGCCACCGGTCCTCTAAATACTCACCATTCCGTTACGTTGTCCCGGGATCGAGGCCGGAGAGAACCGGACGCACCAAACGATGGTGTCAACTTACGTTTAATTTTTGAAATGTTGCAGGAACAAAGAGCGGCGATCGCCGAGCAAGGAAAAGCAATAGCACAGCTGCAGAGCGGGAAGGGTGAAACAGGGCCGGTAAAGGCAAAGGGTATAGCCGAAATCGAAAGAAACGAAGCACGAATGGCTGAGAGCGACGGCTCCGGAGCCGACTCCTCAACCGAGGTCCTAAAGATGCTCGAAACCTTGGCAAAACGGGTGGATTTGACCGAAAAGAGGGTCGAGACATACAATTCTCGGGTGGACCAGATACCGGGGGCTCCGCCATTACTGAAGGGGCCGAATTCGAAAAGGTACATACAAAGGCCTTTTCCACCGAGTGCGGCCCCGAAACTGATCCCGAAGAGGTTCAAAATGCCCGACATACAGAAGTATGACGGCACCACGGACCCACACGAGCACGTGACCTCGTATACTTGTGCCATAAAAGGCAATGATATGGAAGAAGATGAGATCGAGTCGGTGTTGCTGAAGAAATTTGGAGAAACTCTGTCGAAGGGAGCGTTGACGTGGTATGACCATCTACCCAAGCACTCGATCACTTCTTTCGAAATGCTCGCCGATGCCTTTGTAAAAGCACATGCCGGTGCCATAAAGGTGCAAGCCCGTAAGGCCGATATCTTCCGGATAACTCAAAGGGACGATGAGCTACTACGGGAGTTCGTCACCCGGTTCCAGAGGGAACGGATGGAACTCCCCCCGGTACCAGAAGAATGGGCCGCACAAGCTTTCACAAAGGGGCTCAACATGCTAAGTTCAGTTGCCTCGGCCAAGTTGAAAGAAAATTTGCTGGAATACGAGGCCGTGACATGGGCCGATGTCCACAATCGGTATGAATCAAAGATTCGGGTAGAGGATGATCAGTTCGAGCTCTCTCCGGTAAAGTTAAAAGTGGATAGAGGATTTGAGAAGTCGAGAAAAGGTTATGAAATGAAGTCTGAATCATCAAAAGAAAGATTTCGGCCATACTCCCACTCGGAGAGACCAATTTTCAAGTCGGAAAGGTCGAGGCAAAGCCCAAACCACCTCTCCGGTCGAGGTAGCAAGCGGGTCGAGCGCCCGTCAAACAGCCGGGGACTCTCTTTCGGAAGCGACGCCGGAAGTTCCGTCAACAATAAGGGTCCACCGAAGATTTCGGAGTACAACTTCAACGTCAATACCTCGGGCCTTGTATCGGCCATCGGCCGCGTCCCGGATGTGCGATGGCCAAAACCACTAAGGTCAGACCCGAGACAGCGGGATCCGAGCGTGGTGTGTGAATATCATGGAACCCATGGTCACAAAACGGAGGATTGCCGCCAGTTGAGAGAAGAGGTAGCCCGGTTATTAAAGAACGGCCACCTCCGAGATCTATTGAGCGAGCGAGCCAAAAATCACTACAAAGAAAGGGAAGCTCACCGAAGGGTCGAACCGGTTGAACACCAGCATACAATCAACATGATAGTTGGGGGAATTGACGTCCCTCGGGGACCGGTAATGAAACGGACCAAGGTCTCAATTATTCGTGAAAAACGCATCCGAGACCATTCGACCAGGGGCTCTATTTTATTCGATGACGAAGACGCGGAAGGCATCGTTCAACCGCACAACGATGCACTGGTAATTTCTGTACTTGTCTTTAAAACTAAAGTTAAACGTATTTTGGTTGACCCAGGTAGCTCGGCCAACATCATCCGATGGAGAGTGGTCGAATAGCTAGGGTTGCTCGATAGGATTGTACTAGTGGCTCGGGTACTCAGCGGGTTCAATATGGCCAGTTAAACCACGACGGGGGAGATCTCGTTGCCCGTGAACGTGGATGGCACCATTCAGCAAACAATGTTCTATGTGATCGAAGGGGACATGAAATATAATGCGTTATTGGGCAGACCTTGGATACATAACATGAAGGCAGTTCCCTCAACACTGCATCAGTTGCTGAAATTCCCCACTCCGGAGGGGGTGAAAACCATCCGAGGCGAGCAACCCGCAGCAAAGGAAATGTTTGCAGTAGAAGAGGCAATTCACCGGCCCGAGGAGCCGGCTCAGGAAGAGAAGGGAACAACCGGAGGGGAGGTCCCCCAATAGCAACTAGGGGTGTTCATGGTTCGGTTTGGGTCGGTTATTGGTTAAAACCATAACCAAACCAATTTAGTCAGTTTTTAAATGTCTAAAACCATAACCAAACCAAGTAAAATAATAACCACCGGTTTGGTTATTGTCGGTTTGGTTCGGTTTTTCGGTTTATGACTAGCCGTGACAATTCAAATATTCTCTCTACATTCTTCAAATTTCTTATGAAGCTTTTTTTTCCTCACGGCCCACAAGGGTGAACATTGCTGCATATTGAGGGAAAGACACGGTGTTGGCAAATCAGGTGGACCAAACTTGCAACGCAGTTTAGATTCAAAAGAACAAGTCAAACAGAGGTTTCAAAATACAAACAACCCTTATGCTTACGACTTATTAGAGTTGGGCTTGGATTGTTGGACATATTCTTTTAAGACATGGGCCTTAAAAATAAGTAGACCAAAATTAAATTAATAATTAAAAGGTATAAAATATCTTTAATTAATTATGAAAAGATAATATTATACATATAAATAATTATAAATTTTATGTATATAATTATCGGTTTGGTTCGGTTATTTATTCGGTTATTTTTTACTATAACCATAACCAAACCAAATATTATCGATTTTTCAAATTTAAAACCAAACCAAACCAAACTAAACCAAATGTCGGTTATTTTATTCGGTTTGGTTAAATTTTCGGTTTGGTTTTGGTTTTAACCAAAACTGTGAACAGCCCTAGTAGCAACTAAAGTATACTTGATCGGATCCAGTGCATGAGGAGGATGACTTCGGGATGCCCAGATCCTTTGTCATGCCGGATGACTCGGACGCGACCAAGTCAACTGTGGAGGAGCTGGAGCAGATCATCTTGTTCGAGTTCTTACAGGACAGAAAGGTATACCTGGGCACGGGGCTTACCCCGGAGCTCAGGCGTAAATTAATTAAGTTTCTTCAAGCTAACGCCGATTGCTTTGCATGGTCGCATATAGACATGACAGGTATATCACCGGAAATAGAGTCACACAAACTCAGCTTGGACGGAAAATTTCCCCCGGTGAAGCAAAAAAGAAGGCCTATGGCAGAGCCAAAACACGCTTTCGTGAAAGACGAGGTAACAAAGCTTTTGAATATAGGTTCCATCCGGGAGGTGAAATTCCCGGATTGGCTCGCTAACGTGGTGGTGGTGCCCAAGAAAGGTAATAAATTTCGAATGTGTGTCGATTATAAGGATTTAAACAAGGCATACACGAAAGATTCATTTCCATTGCCTCACATCGACAGAATGATCGATGCGACGACCGGACATGAAATGTTAAGTTTCCTCGATGCTTGCTCCGGGTACAACCAAATCCGGATGCACCCGGAGGATCAAGAGAAAACATCCTTCATCACCCGCTATGGGACTTACTGTTATAACGTCATGCCTTTCGGGTTATAAAATGCCGGTGCAACTTACCAACGCCTAGTTAATGGGATATTCGAAGAACAAATAGGGAAAACAATGGAAGTTTATGTTGACGACATGGTTGTTAAGTCCCTGGAAACAGAGGACCATTTAAAACATTTGCAGGAAACCTTCGATGTGCTCCGTAGATACAACATTAAGCTCAACCCGGAAAAATGTGCTTTCGGGGTGAGGTCCGATAAATTTCTGGGTTTCATGGTGTCGAACCGGGGAATTGAGATCAACCCGGACAAGATCAAGGCCATCGAGGATATCGAGGTCGTGAACAACATAAAGGGGGTACAGAAGCTCACCAGGAGGATAACGGCGCTGAGCCGTTTCATATCGAGATCCTCGGACAAGAGTCACCGGTTCTTCTCTTTGCTCAGAAAGAAGAACGACTTCGTTTGGACACTAGAGTGCCAAGAAGCCCTAAGGGAGTTGAAGAAGTATTTGTCCAGCCCCCCGTTGCTGCACACACCGAAGACCGATGAGCCACTTTTCCTCTACCTAGCAGTCTCCGAAATGGCGGTAAGCGGAGTTTTGGTCTGAGAAGAATCAGGTACGCAATTCCCTATCTATTATGTAAGTAGAACTTTGGGGGATGCGGAGACCCGTTATCCTCATTTGGAGAAGCTGACATTAGCACTGGTAAGCGCTTCTAGAAAGCTCAAACCCTATTTTCAATGCCACCCCATATGTGTAGTAACCACTTACCCTTTAAAAAACATCATGCATAAACCAGAGTTATCTGGTAGATTAACAAAATGGGCTGTAGAAATTAGCGGTTACGACATCGAGTACAAGCCACGGACGGCCATCAAATCCCAAATCTTGGCCGATTTTGTGGCAGACTTTACCCCGGCCATGGTCCCCGAGGTCGAGAAGGAACTTTTGCTGACCTCGGGAAAGACCACGGGCATTTGGTCTTTACACACGGACGGGGCCTCGAATCTTAGAGGTTCCGGACTACGGATTGTCCTTAGGACCCCGGCCGGGGATGTCATCCGACAGTCCATTAGAACTACTAGATTGACTAACAATGAAGCCGAGTATGAGGCTATGATTGCAGGTTTGGAGTTGGCTCGAAGCATGGGGGCCGAAACGATCGAGGCAAAGTGCGACTCACTTTTGGTCGTGAACCAGGTGAGCAGCATATTCGAGGTAAAGGATGAACGGATGCAGCGGTACCTCGAAAAAACTCAAGTGGTACTTCATCAGTTTAAAGGATGGACCATGCAGCACATACCGAGGGAAAGCGAAGCCGATGCACTAGCAAACTTGGGATCCTCGGTCGAGGGGAAGGAAATCAGCCTCGGGGCAACGGTGCTCTTATCAAACACGGCCATAGAAACCGGGCATGCTGAAATATACACAATGGGCTTGACCAGGGATTGGCGCAACAAGTACATCGACTACTTGCGTGATGGTAAGCTCCCAAATGACCCGAAGGAGTCACGATCATTACGGACCAAGGCTGCTCGCTTTTGCTTGGTGGACGGTCAACTGTATCGACGATCTTTCCTCGGTCCTCTGGCTAAGTGTTTGGGCCCCGGTGAAACGGAATATGTGATAAGAGAGGTACACGAGAGAACTGCGGCAACCACTCCGGTGCGGAAGCTTTGGTTCGAAAAATTATCAGGGCCGGTTATTACTGGAATCAGATGGACGAAGACGCGAAAAGTTTTGTCCGAAGATGCAACGGGTGTCAGAAGCACGCTCCGATGATTCACCAGCCCGGGGAGTTGCTGCATTCGGTGACCTCACCTTGGCCTTTCATGAAGTGGGGAATGGACATTGTGGGTCCGTTGCCTCAAGCACCAGGTAAGGCCCGTTTCATTTTGTTTATGATTGACTATTTTTCTAAATGGGTTGAAGCGCAGGCTTTCGAAAAGATAAGAGAGAAGGAAGTCATCGACTTCATATGGGATCACATCATCTGCCGTTTCGGCATCCCCTCCGAGATAACCTGTGATAATGGCCCCCAATTTGTGGGTGGCAAGGTCAACAGTTTCCTCGAGGGGTTGAAGATTAAGAAAATCGTGTCGACCCCATATCACCCATGTGCGAACGGACAGGCAGAATTAACGAACAAAACAATAATCCAAAATCTGAGGAAGAGACTTGAAGCATCGAAGCATCATTCGAGGGAGATACTCCCGGAGGTATTGTGGGCTTACAGAACCACATCCAAGTCGAGCACGGGGGAAATCCCATTCTCGTTGGTTTACGGAGCCGAAGCCCTCATCCCCGTGGAAGTTGGCGAACCGACCCTCCGTTTCAGGTATACCACCGAAGAGTCAAACGGGGAGGCCATGGCCGTGAAGCTCGACCTCGCGGATGAACTGCGCGAAAAAGCGGCGGTCCGCATAGCGGCCCAGAAACAGAGGATGGAAAGATATTACAACCGAACAGCCAACTTCCGGCACTTCCAAGTTGGGGATTTTGTACTTCGAAAAGTTACCTTGCACACCAAGAACCCCAACGAGGGAAAGCTGGGTCCGAACTGGGAAGGCCCGTACAAAATAACCGGTATAACGGGCAAAGGGTCGTATCAGTTGGAGTCCATGGACGAGCAACGTCTGCGTAATAACTGGAACGTGGCCCACCTAAAGAGATACTACTGCTAAGGTATGGACTCCCCGTATTATCTTATCAACTTTTCTCCTTTTGCAGGAAGGCAAGTGAGGGACAAAATTAGAGCCCAGATCTGAAAACACGTGTTGCACTCTTTTCCTTAGTACGGTTTTGTCCCAAAATGGGTTTTCCGACAAGGTTTTTAATGAGGCAATGAGTACAACGTGTTACTTGACGAATACGAAGGGCAAGTACCCGGTCACCCGGTGTCGCATCCTCCGATAAGGACATAATAGCACTCACCTAACCTTGGAGATCGGATAAGTGCTAGGGGAGTACCATGCCATACCAAAGATGACACCGGTTAAAACAAACGGAGAAGCTCAACATTTGCTACGGCAGAACTAAGGCCCGGCCACCGGCCATAGCCTCCGATGTAAGGACCAAACGATCATAATGAATCGTGTCCCATTTTACATTTGCTACGGCAAAACTAAGGCCCGGCCACCGGCCATAGCCTTCGATGTAAGGACCAAACGATCATAATGAATAGTATCCCATTTTACATTTCCTACGGCTAAGGAAGGAGTTAAAATTCTCATATATACAAACATTTTTGCAAACACAAGTTATCAAAACTTGGGATAACAACTCTATGATTAAATATACTTTGCCCAGTTGATAACCGTCGTATATCGGCGCTGCCTCGTTCGCATACCCTACGCCGGGTACCTTGGTCGGAATTCGGCAAGGGCAACGAGATCACTATGATCCAAGCCAAAATTCGATAAGCCACAGGCCCCAAAATATCGGATAAGACCGGCGGGTATGAACTGGTCCTAGAACGGACCAACAACTATAGCAAAAGCAGCGAGCAAACATTCAAACGAAGAAGCAGAAAGATGCATTTTTCATTTATACAACGGATGTCTCTTACACCAAAAGAAAAACAAAGTCCTACAAAGGCCAAAAACAAAAACAAAAAGCAAGGCATAAGCCCCATATTATCCGGCTTGACTGGAGGTGGATGAGTGCTCGGACACAGTTCGCTCGGAGTAGTCTGACTCGGACCCGAGGGCATGATTGGCTTCTTCCTCCATCCTCTTGGCCTCAAGTATCAGGGCCGGAAGATCCGAGAGACCGTGCTCGGCTTGCTCAAGGGTGATCCACCGAGACTTCCACTTCTCATACTCGGCAACAATAGCAGTATGAGCCTCGGCCGCCTCAACACTTCTCCATGTTTCATCCAAGTCGGCCTCAGCCTTTGCCAGTTTTGCTTCCAAATCGGCCCGATCCCCCTCAAGGACACTTATCCTACCAGTAGCTGCATCCAGCTCGGCCTTAAGGGCATTGTTGGCAATATCCGCCTCCTCGAGCTCGGTTCTTAGGCCTTGGTATATCTGAGATCGCTCCTCGGATTTCTCTTCGAACACCCTCCTACGCTCGTCGGATAAAACAGCCTTGGACTCGAGCCGCCGGTTCCTCTCAGCCAGGGTTGTTGCATCAGCATTCACCGAGTCCAGCTCCTCCCGGAGTCGCGAAATCGTGGTCTCCAGCTCATCTAGCCTCGAAGAAAACTGGGCTTTATCTAAGGCCGATCTTTTCAGCCTCAAGGCTACGGTTATAGTCGGTCATAGCGACCAGCTCACCCTTCAAACGACGGTTTTCGTCCTTAGCCACATCGAGCTCGGGACGAAGGTTGGCCAGCACGGCCACCCGATTCAACTCTTCCTCCTTCTCCTGAAAGAGATGCCGGTATTTCTCCGTTTCTCGGCCTTGGGCATCCAGTTGGCCTCGGAGATCATCTATCTCATGTTGGGCACGGATGAAAGCTTCATTAACCAACACCACACTCTACAGGTAAAACAAGTCAGAAGACTTAGGCAAAATGAGGATAAAATCCACTGATAAACTGTACAAGGATGACAGAAGAGCTTACCCGGTTGCTTGCATGCATACCCTCGTTAATGAGGCACTGCCAAGTGAGCCCGGTCATTTTGCGCCTGTCCGAGTCAGAAATAAGGGGCCGAAAATAGCTCGCTACACCCACCGGGCGCGACAGAAAGCTGCAGTCCTCGGGTACGGTGACTACGGCCGATCTGGTTCTCCTTGGCTCCACGCTCGGGGCCGGGAAGATGTTTACCAAGCTGTCCCTGGCCCCTGACTCGGAGATCCGGTTGGCCGGCCTCGTGGCCCGAGTAATAGGGAGATGACCAAAACCCGCTGCTTCTCCGGTAGCGGGGGGGGGGGGGGGTGCTTGAGAACATATCATCAAAATCATCCACCCGCCTAGCCGGGGTAGATGAACTTGGAGCAGCCTCAATAATTTCGGCAAAGGCCGAGGGCTCCACAGTTGCAACAGGCTCGTGCTCGGGAGATGGGCGAGCGCCTGTGGGGGCTTCGCACTCCGGCACTGGGGCAGTCCTTATATCGGCTTCAACAACAACCGCTCCCCCGGACCTTTTTCTTTGAAGGGGAGCATCTTCCGAAGAAGTTTCACCTGAAATGTCGACAAAGTCAATCGACCGAAGAGGAGCTGGTGAAAGTATATCTTCAGCACCTGAATGTGGAGCAGGAGCCAAGAGGCCTTCGCCAACGGAAGGAAGGGGCGAAACGGAGACCGCCTCCTTCGGTATTGAAGCCACGGTGGGAACGGAGCCGACTCTCCGAACAATGATGTCGGGCTCTGTCTCTTCCCTCGAAGGACGAGCAACACTCCTTGCCTTCTTCCTTTTCGACGTCTGCCCCTTTTCGGAGGGCCGCTTTCTTTTTGCAGCATCGGAGAGGACACGGGAAGAACTCGCTGTGTCGAATTCGGGCGCCGGTGCCGGAGGGGCGGTCCCCGACTCCGATCTAGTTACTACCGAGCCCTTAGGCAAACCTAAAAAGACAAAATGTTAGCAAAGGTCAAGGGACGAAACGAATAAAGGGGAATGCAGCAGAATAAAAATAGAAGGTTACCGTGATTTTGGGCAATCCATCGGCCACGAGACAGGTGAGCCCATGTTCGGTCGTCGTAGGGATGCTGGGCGAGGAGCACGGTGACCCAATCGTTCAGATTCCGGATGGCCGGAGGAACGTACCCATTGGCTGGCAAAAGTAGGAAAACAACGGTGAGAAAGCAGAATCAAAATTTGACGATGCAATACTAACGTAATTGTTCGAGACTTCGAGCTTACGCTTGTTATTCCACTTCTCCGGGAAGGGCATGTGCTCGGCTGGAATTATGTCCTCGGTCTTCACCCGGACATATCGCTCCAACCATCCCCGGTCTCGATCTTCATCCATTTTCGAGAAGAATTGGTTCCGGCTCCGCTTGGCCAGTTTCATTACACCACCCCGGAACAGCCTCGGGGAGTAAAGACGTATCAGATGGGCCAGTGTGAACTCCTCCTCGGCGTTGTTGGCCAACATCCGGAGGCACGCTACGACCCTCCAAACGTTTGGGCCGATCTGAGCCAATGTAACGCCGTAAACCCGGCACATTTCGAGAATGACCGGGTCCACCGGGGGGTCGAGTTTGAGAGTGAAGGGGTATGTATAAACATACAAAAACCCTTCACGATGGTCGGTAACGGATTCATCTGGCCCGGGGGCGAAAACCCGAACCGGACGGGTGTCCCACCCGCAATCGGCCCGGACTATGTAGAGCCTCTCCTCGGTGATAGATGAGCCGCCTCACGTCAAATCCCCTGTCTGAAACGGAGGAAGGCTTCTCGACCTCAAGGTCCTTGTTAAAGTTGAATTTAGCCGGTATGATATCCGAGGCCGTGGGCTCGAATTTAACTGGGGTCGCAGGCTCGTCCCCTGGGGACGATACCGGTGGAGCATCATGAGAAGTGGATTTAGACATCGTGATGACGAGAAAGAAGGAAGGCCCAAGAGAGGGATTTAAGAAAGATGAAGAGACTAGTAATAACTAAAAGCAAGGGGAGCAGAATTGGTTCTTTTTGCACGCTGTGCAAATCAATGAAACAGCAGCAGATCAAATGGAAAGTTAATTGTGTGTGGTGAAGATGAAAAGGTGCAGAAAATGGAGTGGAGTTGAAGGAGAGCAAATGCGTGAAAATGGAAAAATGAGGAGGTGAAGGGCCTTATATAGGCAAAGAAGAGGAGCGGTTATCGAGGACGGCCAATCAAGGGGCGCCACGTGTCCCGTGATTAATTCGAAGTGACTTGAAACGATGTGAAAAAGGCGGTTGACAGAGACGAGCCATCCGGAGCGGGACACGTGGCCGATAAAAGGGGACGCATTACGCAACCGTTCCCGCCAAAATAAGAAGACAATGACGAGCTGCCAGAACCACCGGTTTTCGGGAATTATCCACTTCCCGTTTCTCCGATAGATCGCAGATCCGGGAAGTGTGGGGCTATCTGTATACGGTAAAAGCCGGATGTGAGCCAAACCGGTGGAATGGGAACCGGAGGAAGGAACAATGATGCGCCCGAGGCTACTTGCCCTTGACCGAAACAGTGCCCGGGCCGAAGCCGAGCAAGGGCACCGAATGATCTGCCCTCTGCATCGTTGAAACGGCCAAGCCCGAGGACTCGGGCTTTAATGGCCGTTGGTCCGCATGACCGTTAGCCCGAGTAACCGTTTGTCCGTGTGGCCGTTGCAGACGGGTCACGCGCCAGTAACGTCCAGTCATGATCAGCTACCATCATGCGTGTGTCAGACGGCGCCGTCAGTCTAATCCCACCAAATCCGTGCAGAGCAGTCCTTTTTATTATTATTTTATTAACTCATATTGTATGAGAACCATGGGGGTGCCACTATAAATAGGGCACGTCCCCTTCCTTTAAGGGGGTTGGTCACTTTTATTTTCCAAGAACACTTGTAGTAGAAGAATTCATATATACAATCTCTCTCATTTTTTGATTCGGCCAAGGCCACCAGTTATTATTATTATTGCATTCCATCCATCTAATATCATACTTTGTTCACTAACACTCGTATCACTAGCAAACTATCGTCACTAGCCGTTTCACTAAGGAGCTCCCAAATACTTGTTATTCCCCCTTAACACACATCAAGAACAAAACACATATCCTATACCCATTCACAAATTTAATTGATTATCCGAATCCGGGGTAAACAAGCTCGCCAAAACTAGCGCTCAACCCATTAGTTTGTACCTAAACAAATAGGACTCTAGCAAATGCTATTTGAAGAAATTCACATGGCTGCTTCTAGCCAATAATTTTCAAATTGTGGGCAATATTGACTTTGATAACATTTACCTTGGAAATAATACATTATTTTTCACCTTTCCTTTCTATTTGGTTCTAAAGTACTCTTCTAGATCTTCTTTTCATTATTTTCTTTAGTAAAAAATGTGTTACTAAATATTTAAAAGATTTTATATCTACTAATAAAAATACAAATAGATTACATGTTAAAAATTAATACTTATAGTCACTATATTCTATTAAGTACGTTGTGTTCATTTCTTATTAATAAGTTTTAAAATATACGTATTTCAAAAATGTGTCTTTTCTATTTTAATCAAATGTGTGACTAAAGATATTTAGAAAAATATCCTTTTTTAAATTAAATTTAATAAAAATAAATACACAAAAGCTTCTTATTTATAATTTTAATTTACTTTTTAATAATTAAATTTTAATATACTTAGTCATAGATATACCTCATAGGGAGGTACAGATATAGAATTTTCATAGTATCGGGGGTATAAGTGTTTGATTTTAAAATATAAGGGGTGTATCCGAAACTGAGTCGTAATATGTTCATAAAATGGAAAAACAAAAAGGAGGATTTAGTTTGAATCCAAAAAATACTAAGATGTGTATACACAAATTTCTTTAAAAACGATTAAGATATAGTTGGTTTATACTTTTTCTTTATATATATTTGGAGAGAGGGAAGAAAATAAGGAAAAGAAATTATAAGCTACTAATGCGATTTGAACCCTTCACTTCAATCATGGAAGGAAGGAAGCCCGCCAAAACTAGTTCTCAACCCATTAGTTTGTACCTAAAAATATAGGACTATCAAATTCCATTCGAATTGATTGAATTATAATTGTGTCTATGTAATAATACTTTCATCAGTTTGGTACTAAAATGACTCATTTTTCGTGTTGGGCCCGTGCTTGCACGAGCTTACCATCATTTGGTAAGGGAGAAGTGGGAGATCGATCGGTCAACCACGCAAAAGGAAAGGAGCACTACAGTCAAACATCTCTATAATTGTCATTCGTTGTTATACCCCATTTTAAACGGGTCAAATCGGAGTACAACATATTGGTGATTCCTATTTGTTTATTTTTAAGGAGTCGCCACCTAATTAATTTTAAAGGTGAATTAGGACACCTAATTATTAACTAAGGTAAAGCTAAACTAAACCTCCGTTAATGGTCTGCTTAACTAATGTGATTCTAGGTAAGGGTTCTAGACATCCTAATGGGAAAGTTTTAGGTATCCATTAAGATCCGTTTAACACGGTTACCGTCCAAACTTAGGTTAATTAATTAAGACTAGAAAAATACAAATATAGCATTTTAAATGTTTAGGAAAATAGTTTGTAAATATTATCAAAATTTCAAACTGGAAAATATAAGACTGCTATTTAAATTTAAATAAGATAGTAATTTATAGAAAAAGACTGTAGCCATATTATACTAAAATAATGTGCTGCATTGGTCAATATATTAATATGCATTTGAAACAGTTCAATGACTAAGTATCAATTGATTTTAACTGCTTAAATTTATTAAGTGACCAAATAAGATCAAGAAGGCAATAAACAAATTAGCTCCTTATTATTATATGGAAAATAGTTTTAAGAATATAACTATCCTCTTTTATGAAAAAATCGGGCCTTGTTTGGAAAGTAAAGATTTAAATTAAATTTGGGAAAAAGATTCATCTATAACCACTACTAGAAATGATCATTTAATGCCTTTATATAGAATTAACCATAAAATTTAAAACAACAAGGTTTATAACGTTAGGATTATAATTTGAAATAGGTGGATAATTTTGAAATCGGATTTAATTTTTAAT
The DNA here is from genome assembly GCF_019175385.1 of Lycium barbarum. Taxonomy (NCBI): domain Eukaryota; kingdom Viridiplantae; phylum Streptophyta; class Magnoliopsida; order Solanales; family Solanaceae; genus Lycium; species Lycium barbarum. Next base: position 18,079,939 of record NC_083343.1, read on the forward strand.
TGGATCACTCAACCCATTTTAAACTTGTAAAAGAGTAATTTAAAGAAATCTTGAACCGACGAAATAGGCTAAATTATTAAACCTTTAAATACGTTATTTTGAAGGCAAACTCAAACTCTAACTACCCATTATCACTAAACTATCCCCATGTATTCCACTAGGATTCATCTAAGCTAAGAAAACAAAAACAAGGTAAAATGTTAGTCATGCAATACAAATCAAATACACAAAATAAACTAGAGGGACAAATATGATTAAATGGATCTGGCCCATTTTAGGTTGTTGCGGTCTGCTTCTGCAATATGGGCTTCGACCCAAAATCACTTTTACTACACTGCTGATAGAGGTGACTCGAGAGGAATGTTACGTTGGGCTTTAGCCCAACACCGAATGCGGGAAGAAGACGAGCCCCCTTGGGCTCATACGAGAGGGTCATGCATAAAAACGAAAGAAAAAAGATTAGTACAATGGGAATTTACAAGACCTATACTTCAAATAAAAACGAGAAACGCAACAGCCGAAACAAATAAAAACATCACATAAATAATAAACAAGAGTAGAACCTTGACGTGCCAAATTAATAGAGCAATTTCACCACTCGAGACAAACAAATGATTTATGTATACATTATGTATATTTAAGTATACTTCGTATATACACATTCATAAGGATACTTAGAAGGTTAATATTGGAAAGCTTTTGCCCCCGTCTTCCCGATGTTGCACAAGTTCCAAGGGATTTCATGAATCCAGGCATGGCTAACACTGGGGAGGGTTCAAGCTTAATCCATAATGACCCACTAATCTCCCCATAAATGTATTAACTAAGGTATACTGGTCATATACATATATATATATATACATAATCAAACATGGTATACTTGCAATGTAAGAGCATATAAAATTTTAAACAGGTGCAGAAAACACGACATGCTTTAGCAATGTAATGTAAGAGCATGCTTGAACTAAATTAACAGAGGAATAAGGAAACTCGAATACATCCACCATACATGAGGAGTCCAAACAGGGGACAAAAAGACTAGGCAACACAGTGAGCTGAATAAAACAAAGCAAGGATACTACCGTTACAACTAAATATAATGAACCCAACCAAACAAACAAAGGGGCCAACATTATTTGTTTTTTTAAAAAAAGGGGTGAGGATAACCAACAGTCTTCAAAACACACTGTTTCAGTTTGGGGATAAGGCAACTCTTTAAAACTTGGAAAAGTTAGAACCTCAACCAAACATATATTTAGGCTTAAGAAAATTATTTAATAATACTCTATCTGTGGTGATATAGCATATTTTTTTGCTTTAGAACTTAATGTCTGAATAAGAGCATGGAAGAATTAGGATTGGGAAACTTCACTCAGTTTAGTCAGACTCACACATAGATCAAATACTACCAGACCACAGAACTTTGATGTCAACTTAAGGACCTACTATTAACACTCAAGAAGGTAGCAGTACCTATAACAGATTTCTTTTAACTTTTAAATAGGAGCTAGTTGGACAGATGAACATACTCTAACTCTACCACCTCATCTTTCTTATTTCAGAAATTTGCATACTTGAAATAATAACCACTGGAGCAAGTTCTACATTTAGCAAGGGCTATGGACTTCGGAAATCCAAAACAAATCAGACTAGTATTGGTGCAACATGCCACACGAACATAAAACTTCATACATAATCTAGGAATTCCAAACAGAGGCAGGAATACTGCTGAACTGGTGAACTCATGATCTCTTTCATGCTAGTCATTCAATAAACTTCTCATACACAAATGTAATCAACAGTTAAACTTGGCAATCGCTAAACCTTTAACAAATTAAATAGACTGATGTGATACCCTCAATAAGTTGTGAGTCAAACCATTTGATATTACACTTTTAAAAGATGAATAGACCTTTCATGAAAATCAAGATCAACAATCACTTTAAAGAGGACTGAAACTGGAGATATCCTTTTTGGACTTAAGGGATTTAGGAGTGGGATTCCAAATTAGAATACTTTCCACATTTCTCATTTCAGTAATCTTAAGCAGTAAGCATGTCAAGACCATTTGGGAATTTCAACAGAGAACTAAATTACTCACATGGACATTTCAAGCCTACATGAATCTTGCTTTAGCTACAGGGTTCAACAGACCATTCATATTTATAGGTTTAAACAAAGATTAATTTATATTGCGATGTGAATTTAGGACAACTAGAAGTAAACTTTCACCTAAGCAGCAATACCAACAAACAACTTGTATTGTAATCAACCTGTTGCCTTCAATCAGAACCAAAGGGGATGTAAAACATCTTGACCAATAATGCTGAGAATATGAGAACGACCAATCCATAAGTTCAACTAATTGTCACAACCAACTGCCAGTTATGGACTATGTAAAAATGAGCGTTTCAACTTAAAGAACTTGTAGCTCACAACCAATATTCATGCCACATTAATCAAACTAGAGCTAAGTTACACTAACAGCCATACCAAATCAGTGCACACACAGTAAAAAAAACTGAACATGCTAATCATACATCTACTAAACTGAGACATGGAGGAAGACAGAAATGAAATGAATTAACTAAGGATTACATATTGAAGCAGAAAACTAAATTAAAACATAGCTAATCTACCAAAATTCGTAAAATAAACAGAACTGAAAGACAATAAAACTAAAATGAGGAAGAAGGTTACCTTTTTCGGGTGCAGTGAACAAGGGCTCGAATCTCAGGTCTATGCTTGAACGCGAACGATGCTCGGACCCTTTTTGAGTGCAACCCTTAACACCCAAACACAACGAAAACAAAAGAGAATTTAAAACGAAGGGAAATCAAACTAGACTCGGTATCTATTCTACTCGAAACTGAATTTTAAATTAAAATAAGGCTAGATTTTAAAGCTTTTAATAGAAATACTCAGTATACTCAACCCCGATTCCCAAAACCCTCCCCCGACACTGGGGGTGGGGTTCTTTATATAGAATCCATGGAAACCCTAATTTTCCTTCGTTTTAGTGATAGGTGAGTAGAAATGGAGGGAAAAATCCCTCCAATTCTTGAATCGACCAATCACAAGCGAGTTTTTCAAATTTGCGTTTGGACAAATCCCATTAAGGGTTTCAGATCGAAACAGAAAAAGAAAGAAGGAGACAAACCTACAACGGTTGAAAACTGACGGGGAAAGGACGAGCATTAATTTCCTTTACCCGAAATGGCCATGCATGGCCTGTAGGAACGAAAGGCTTCTGTGATTTTTTCGTTTGCGTGAAGAAGAGAGAGGGAGGAGAGAATCGGCGTTGTTCGTATAGGGTTTAGAAGTGAAGAGATAAGAAAAAGGATATGGACCGGGTCAGCTGAAGGGGTAATGGGCGGGGCTCATACGGGTGTGGGTTGATGATTTAAAATGTGGGTCGGGTCGGTGTAGACGGGTAGTGGGCTGATTTTATGGACTGGTCCGAAAAATAATGTGGATTGCTTGGGCTCGGATTTGGGCTAATATTGGCTGAATGAAGGAAACAATTTGGGCTTCTAAATTTAAATAAAAGATCTTCTTCCATTAATTATATATTAACGTGTGCTAAAACACTACTTACTATAAAATATATTTATTATTACTCAAATAAAACTATACGATGTCGTAATAGCCGTGCGATAATATTTTAAAGTTTAACAGTAAGTAAATACTATCGCTTAATTGTGTAAAATAAAATGCGATGCGTGTGTGCATAAGACGGTAAATAGAAAATGTTAAAAGTGATCGTAATGTAAATCATAATAATGGCAAATATGATAATAATAATAATAATAATAATAATAATAATAATAATAATAATAATAATAATGATAATGATAATGATAACGATAATAACAGTAATAATAATGATAATAGCAATGACTATAATTGGATAATAAACGACGGTATTAATAGAAAGCTAATTAAAATTGCGGTAAAGTATAAATGACTATTCTTAAGCTATTAAAATATTAGAAATGCCAATAAATATTTTTTGGAAGGAAGGCGGGACAAAATTGGGTGTCAACATTCGTTATAGCGTCATTTCACTATAACAGCCTGAATTTCTTCAAAATCGATTTTTCATGTTATATTTTATTCCTCTATAACAGTATTTTACCTATAACAAAAACAACATTCATTTTAGCGCTACACTCTTTGTAAAATTACTTCTCTATAATAATCATACTCAAATATTGTGTAATAATATTTTGTAAGAAATATATTATGTATAAAAATAAAATATTAAAATATTTATGACAATCATCATTAATGTCATGCACATAGTAAATTTCAAATACGAATATCTAAACCAAAAAAATTATATTTCTCATAGTATCTGATTTAGTCTTGCAAAATTTCAAAATCTGTTGAAGTGTTATATTATCACTAAGAGACTGAAATTTACGAAACAACCGATAATTGTAGAATTCTTACGTTACTTGAAATATTAAATTTTTAATTAATTTTAAATGAATAGGTTCCTTAGATTTTATTACTTTATCGGTATGGTATAACTAGTTATGGATTTATTAGTAATTTATTGGTCATTTCAATTTTTAATTAATGAAATATGAAAATCAATTAAGATTTTAAAATTAACCAGTATTTTGTTTTCGTTTATAACGTAAAAATTACAAAAAATAAGTTTTATGCTTTTGATTATAACAGCTAAATGAGATCTAAACATTAAATGTCATACATAACAACACTTCACTATAACATCCATGAAATTTTCAGACAAATGCTGCCATTATAGAAATGTTTGACTGTACTCCATATATTCCCATTTATGTGATACAGTTTCCATTTTAATCTGTCCTTCCCGTTTTATCCTTAAAGAAATGATTTACAGCCACACAAATGTCTATATCGTGTTTTAGACTACAAGTTTCAGAAGTCTTCCTTTCTCTCTTAAACTTTGTGCCTTGTTAAACTATATCACATAAATTGGGATGGATGGAGTATATATTTTCCTAAAAACTAAATATTTGTTACAGTGAGCCACTTAAAATGAGATTTGAGAGAGATTAAGTAGGCGTTTGGCCATAGAAACCAATTATTTTTTACTTTATTTGGAATTTTTGAAGTTAGAGTTGAAGATGGAGTTGTGTTTTGTTATAACTTTTGCGAAAAATATTTGGTTGTTTGAATGTACTGAAAGTGAAAAAATAATCTTAGGTGTTTCCTAAATTATTTGAAATTTTCATGACCAAACGCTGATTTCAAATAAAGTGAATTTTTTCCCCCAAAAAAGAGTGAATAATTCTCATGCCCAAAGGGTCCTAAGTTATTAGAACAATTTTAAAGTACTAAATATAATCACATAATCGTCTTGTAAATCAGAAATGAAGATCCCACAAAGGTAGTGTTAAAGTCTGTGTACATCCCATCCTCTACACACCTCACTTGTGAAATCACACTGGGTATATTGTTGTTGTCGTCGTCAAGGCAGAGTCCGTAACATCATCAAACTACCCCATTTGTCCATTTTCTTATTAAAAAGGAAAAAAGAAAGAAAAGGAACCACTATATACTTGCATCGGTGAGAATACGTGTAATTTTACTTTTCAAAATTTGAGCGAAAGTGTCTGATAAAAATGTTTTATCATGTGTTTATATGCTGAATTGAACATGCCGTAATTTGGGTGTTTAAATAAAATTTACTGATAAATTTAAGAGGCTATTGATGTATCATACCTTTTATTAACGGAAAGTTCTTTTCCCAAAAAAATTGGCCAAATTTCAACACGTAGCAGACTTGGCCTCATGACCCCTTCCAAAATGGGAAAAAATAGAGCCCCGCACTTTTCTAACCCCAAAAAAAAAAACTTTGGAACCAAACTAACCCATTAAAAAAAAAAAAATCAAAGTAGGCTTCACGCACAGAATCTGTGCGTGAAAGGACCAAACTGTAACTTTTTAAGTTTGGTCCTTTCATGCACAGATTTTGTGCGTGAAAGGGTATTTTATTTTTTTTTTTTTTTTTTTTTTAAGCTATCAAAAATCACGTTTTTTTTTCATACTTTGGACAAAAATTAGTTATGTTTCAAAACCCCGAAATATCAATATTTTATATAGAACTTAATATATTTTTTTGCGTACAATAACGTCGGCTCATTACATCAAGTATACCTAAATGTTTGGATCGTCGTTTTAGGGGTTGTAGAGTGCCCCGAAGTAAGTTTTGTTTGCTTGAAAACTTATCATCTTTAGATCTAAGTTTTGTTTGCTTGAAAACTTATCATCTTTAGATCTAAGTGTCATATTTTATAGGATTTTTATTTAAGTGTTTTGAAATAAAAATATTATATTAAAAAATAATCCATCCAATACGAGAGGTTCAACCAAGGTATAATATATCTCATTCATTGCTCCCACCAAGGTTTGATCCCATGTTGTTGGCATAAAAAGAAGTGAGTAAAACAGAGAGGCTAAACCACCAAGCCAAATTGATGAATGTTACAAAGTAGACACTTTTTATTTTTTATATTGTTCACTAAAGCTATCTAACTCGTTTTCATAAATTGAATTTCGAACCTCGAAATTGACATTCAAAACATCATTACCACGGGATTAGCATCTCGAAATAGATTTTTTATCATTAGATTTTTACTAGAGAAGAATGAAATTTTTGCACAAATTTGGGGGAAAATACAAATTGAATGGGATAACGGGCGTTTTTTGGAAAATCGGTTCGTCCAAATCGCCTTGCGGCAGTTTGTCCGCGTAGATCTCAAAAAAATACCCTGAATAAAAAAAAAATCGCGTAAATCGGACATCCGAGCGCAAAGTTATGATCATTTAAAGTTTCAACAATTTACAACTAATTTTCTACCTATGCTCCGGTCCTTATTTTTTATTTACTTGAGTGAAGAGGCATATGTATACTTGATGTAATGAGCCGATATTATTGTACGCTAAAAAAATATTAAGTTCTATATAAAATATTTATATTCCAACGTTTTGAAACGTGACTAATCTTCGGTCAAAGTATGAAAAAAAACTTGAAGATAACAAGTTTTGAAACTTACTTCGAGGCACTTTACAACCCCTAAAACGACGATCCAAACATATATGTATACTTGATGTAATGAGCCGACATTATTTTACGCTAAAAAAATATGAAGTTCTATATAAAATATTTATATTCCGGTGTTTTGAAACGTGACTAATCTTCGGTCAAAGTACTGAAAAAAGCTTAATTTTAAGTTTGATTTCCAAAGATGACAAGTTTCCAAGCAAACAAAACTTACTTCGGGGCACTCTACAACCCCTAAAACGACGATCCAAACGTTTAGGTATACTTGATGTAATGAGCCGACGTTATTGTACGCAAAAAAATATATTAAGTTCTATATAAAATATTGATATTTCGGGGTTTTGAAACATAACTAATCTTTGCCCAAAGTATGAAAAAAAACGTGATTTTTGATAGCTTAAAAAAAGAAAAAGAAAACCCTTTCACGCACAGAATCTGTGCGTGAAGCCTACTTTGTTTTTTTTGTTTTTTTGATGGGTTAGTTTGGTTCCAAAGTTTTTTTTTTGGGTTAGAAAAGTGCGGGGCTCGAAAAAATAAGGGAGAAACATAAAATTGGCACTATTTTAATATATAAAATTGGCACTATTTTAATATACTCTTTAAGTGTAGAAAATTAAAAATTGGGTTTAGACCCTAATGTCTAACAATTTCTATTAAAAGCCAACTAAACGACTGATGAGTTACAACAACATACCAAGTATATTTCGACAAGTGCGGTTTGGGAAGGGTAAAGTATAAGCAGAGAGGATAGAGTATAAGCAAACCTTATACCTATTTTGGGAGATACTGATATTGTTTCCGATAGAACCTCGACTTAAGAATTAGCTCTAATATAGTGATATGATTTCCGATAGACTCTCGACTTAAGAATTAGCTCCGATAACTCGAGGGTTATCGCAAAGAAAAAGAAGGAAATATGTGTAGATTAGAGAAAGAAGTAAAGAAAATTAAAAGAAACATAAAGACTAAAGTAATAAAGGGGATTAAAAAAGGATGTAAGAGAAAGGTGTCAAAAGCATAGGAAAGGCAAAAAGTGAAGGAAATATAATTAGGGTAGTTACCAAAAACTAAATGTAATTCTTGAAGGTGGCATGTGACTGGTTATTTAGGCCTGGGAAATTGAAAAAAGATCTTTGCGCGTGCGCTATAGAAATCGCTAAGGAGCGCGTCTCTTTTACACAAACATGGACTTGTCCTCTAATTTCAATTACAAAACAGTAGCATAAAAGGACAACGAAAATCTGGGAAAACTGATATTTTAGCCATTTACATTTTTAAAAAAAAAATCCATTGTGTATATAGATTTAATTTACCTATAATGGCAGTATAAATAATTTACTTTCAGTATAGGTAACATGTCGGTACACTGTTGTAGCACCTTTGATTTTTATTTTTTATCTGTTATTCCAGATTTTAATATAATTAATTTTTACTAAGATAACACTTATTTTGAAATGGAGGGAGTAATTAATTATATATTTGTGTGAAAGTTCTGAAACTCATAATGAGCACTTGATGTAATTGATAAAAAGATTTCGACAAATTATCATTTTGGCAAAATGATGAAAATATCCTTAAATTTTATAAGAAAAAGAACGTACGACCGATATGAAAAGGAAGGAAGTTAGAAGTTTTGTTTTGGAAAAGGAATTTTTTAGAATTAATAAAAAGTAAGGCTAAAATATTAAAAATCTTGGTTAAACTAAAAGTGCTTATAAGCTGAAAAATCATAAGTTGGGGTTGACCGACTTATGATTGTTTACTGTTTTTGGCTAATAAGCACCTTGAGTGGTTAGTTATTAGGATCAAGAAGTGTCAAATGGACGGGTTGGAATGAATTTGGGTGGTAAAAGAATGGGTTGAGTTAAAATGTTTTTTTGGACTGAAATCAGTTGGCCTAAAATACAAATCATAACCGACCCTTCCAATTCTTATAGCTAAGTTTTAATTTTCTTATTTATCTTTTAAATTTATTTAAGTATCTAATAATTTTATTATTATTGTGACTATATATAACATATTAAGCAAAAAATATCTTTTTAAAAATATTCTGACAAGGTCTCTTAAGGGTCAATTTGAACTACATATGAGACCAATTTTTAGATGAGTTGCATTGAACGGGTCAAAATGGTATGAGTCTTAAATATGGGTGTCCTGGGCCCACTCAAATTTGAAGAAGTTGAGCAAATTATGCTTTCATAAGTTAATTTTCTCACCTCTAATATTTACCAAATACAACAACAACAACAACAACAACATATTTAGTGGAATCTTACAAGTGAGGTCTAGGGAGGGTATGATATAGGCAGATGTTATCCCTACTTATGTGAGGTAGTTGTTTCTGACAGACCCTGGGCTCAAAAGAATCCGCCGCAGAATTATAAGAAAATAGGTAGCAAACTAGCAAGATACAAAACAAATACAATAACAACTAGTAATGCACATCGAAGAATATGTGATTATGACATAACTGAGTACTACTGTTAAAGGAAAAGAGGAGAATAAGTAATGAGTACTCCAGGTACCCCCGCTCCTGCTACAGTCAATCTCTCGCACCTCCTAACTGGCGCATTCTCGCACTTCCTCTTCACATGCCCGACCTATCTCAGTCTCACTTCCCTCATCTTGTCCGCCACTGATGCCACTCCCTCCTTACCCCGCATAACTTCATTCTTAATCATATCTCTCTAGGTATACTCACATATCCATCTGAGCATCATCATATCTGCTACCTTCATCTTCTGAATGTGAGCTCTCTTGACTGGCTGGCACCATGCCCCATACAACAATGTTGGTCTAACCACCACTATATAGAACATACCTTTAAGCGTAGGCGACACATTCTTATCGCACAACACCCCGGACGCGAGCTTCCAGTTCACCCACCCCGTCCAATACGTGTCCGACGTCATCGTCAATCTCCTGGATTATGTACCCAAGATAGTTGAAGCTTCTTGTCTTGGGTATGACTTGTTCCTAGATCTTTACTTCCACCTTCGCCTCATGCATTGCATTATTAAATTTGCACTCCAGGTACTCTATTTAGTCCTGCTTAACTTGAAAGCTTTGGATTCTAACGCCTTCCTCCAAACTTTCAGCCTATCATTAACTTCACAACGCGTCACATACGTCAATCAATACTTTTTCATCCGCTAATATTTGCCAAATACGTAAATAAATTAAAAATACCTATTAATCTATTTAACGTGCTTATAAGGTTAACACACACCCCTGATTCAAACGTATTTGATGAAAAGAAAAAGAGTTTCAACGTATTGACTGATACACTATTTTGACCCCATCTTCTGAGCAGTTGGTATTGACTTTGACTTTATTATTAATATACTCTAAAGATAAGAATTTATAGTACTGGTTCAATATGTTTGTACGCGCATGTACCAGAGAAGATAAGTTTAATGATGAAGAGTTTTTATTCTTTTCAATCACACATATTTAATAGAGAGTAGAATATTATTCTCTAATCGTGACCAAAATTTATGTAAAAAGGAAGGATTCCGCGACTTTTGTGGGTTAAAAAAAAAGTTTGACCAAAATAGCACAAAAATAATAATACATAACTAAGTTTCACGCACGAATGACAGCAGAAGTCGGCCCTCCTCCTTCCCCACTACGGTCCCCAGCTTTCAAAAAAAAAAAAAAGACCCCGCCATTAAAGGTCGATTTCAGTGGTCCCCAACCCCCAAAACGCGTCTTCGTGTTGTTTTTGAACCCGAAAGTCAATATTCTTGGTATATTGAAGTGTGGGAACAAGTTTCTAAGGTTGGATTTCGGAATAGAGCGGCGTAGAGCTCATTTGGAAAACTCAAAAAAACCTTCAATCTAGGTATTTCACTACGAATTTTCTATTATATTGTTAAATATATTATTACCCTAAGCATGATCATTGTGTAATTGTTGCGGATTTCCAAAAGAAAAAACTTTTGCACATTTTTTTTTTTTTTTTGCATTTTTGGGGCTGTTTGGGACTGCCCCCCCCCCCCCCCCCCCCCTCTTTTTTTTTTTTTTAATTTTTAAAATTTGTTTATTTGTTGTTAATTAGTTAATTATTTATTTATTAATTGTTTATTTAGTATTTGTTAATTGTTAGATTAGCTATTTCAATTGTTAGACTAGCTAATTATTTATTTAGTTTTTGTTAAGCCAATTGTTTGATTAGTTAATTATTTATTTAGTTTTTGTTAAGCCAATTGTTTATTTGTTAATAATTTATTAATTGTTTGATTAGTTAATTAATTGTTTATTTATTAAATATATGATAATAATTTGTTAATTGTTTGATTAGTTAGTTAATTGTTTATTTATTAAATATATGATAATAATTTGTTAATTGTTTGATTAGTTAGTTAATTGTTTATTTATTAAATATATGATAATAATTTGTTAATTGTTTGATTAGTTAGTTAATTGTTTATTTATTAATTATTTATGCTAATTGTTTTTTAGCTAATTGTTAATTATTTGACTTATTAATTATTAATCTTTATATTTTAGGATTAAAAACCCTTAGTTTAGGATTGATAACCCGTAGTTTAGGATTAAAAACCCGTAGTTTAGGATTGAAACCCCTTAATATAATTTTCGATAAAAGATTACATAACTAATACTACTTGTTAATGATTGATTTAAAATGCGTAAAACAAATGGGTCACCACAATCCTTAATATAATTTTCGATAAAAGATTACATAACTAATACTACTTGTTAATGATTGATTTAAATTGCGTAAAACAGATGGATCACCACCCTCTTGATCCGGGGCCCTTCGACCGAGAGTTACAATATCTTCAGCCCGAGCATAGGTCGCAGCATATATGGACATCCGACCTACAACCTAAGGCTCAGGTCCATACCCGGTTAGGGGACTCAGCATGGGAGATCTTAGTTGCTCGCCCCCACATCCTCGTGACCTAGATATACTACGTCGGGGCGGTATATACCAGTGCATCGAAGTTGGTCGAGTACAGCACGATAGATCGCTAGTGACGACCTTGATTGAGAGGTGGCGACCGGAGACGCACACATTTCATCTCCGCACTGGTGAGGCTACTATTACCTTCCAGGATGTGGAGGTCATTTATGGGCTACAGGTTGATAGACGCCCATTGTATATTGAGGAGCCTCATGTGTTGTCGCCTTACCGGGATGAGTTGACTAGGCTTACCGGTTTCGCGGCTCAGGATGGTGATATTTCGGGCCAGAGTCGGCTTTTGTTGTCGGCCCTTTATGCTCACTTGCGCCTTATAGACATGCATCATCCGATTGGAGAGGATATGCCTCAGGCTGATGTTGACCGACGTGCGCGTCTATACCTACTTATCATATTTGGGGCCATCCTGTTCCCGAACACTTCGGGTTCGCATGTGATCTTGAGGTATCTTCGGTCTATCAACGATCTCGCCGAGTTAGGATGTTATAGTTGGGGCGCTGCTGTGCTGGGCTACATGTATCGAGGATTCTGCCAATGTTCTATGGGCACGAGGGTAGAGGTCCCTGCATTTTGCTCGCTCTTTCAGGTAATATATTTACGTGTGTGTAATTAAACACAAAATATTTTTCTTAAAACGACGACTGATAAAATATTTTGTTAAATGACTAAAGCAGATATGGGTGTGGACTAGGTTGAGACCTTTTTAGCCCATACCAGCTCACCCTCCCGCTGACTATCTTGCTGTGCTGATGCCATATGCGCGGAGATGGTCGCGAGGCGTATGCCGACGTACGGAGACGCACAGTGGCCTTCTCCTGTTTAGGGATCAGCTAGACCGCATGATGGCGCAGACGGTATGTTCATATTTTGGATCCACACGCTTGACCACATAGCTACTATTTTAGTCTTTTATTGTTAACTAGTTCAATTCATTTTACAGGCTTTTATATGGACGCCATATGATCATATTTTGGATGAGCTGCCGGCGTTTTGTAGGGCTGGTCATCACATGTGGATGTCGCGGTGTCCATTAATACATATGGATATCGTTGAGTACCACGCGCCCGACCGCGTGTTACGGCAGTTTGGGTATGTACAGAATATACCCGCGGCTACGGATTGGGCGTACGACTACTATGTGAGGGACGAGCGTGCGGGCGTCGATGATGCATGACGGCTCCATATGCAGCAACACGTCCAGAGATGGGATGCGAGGATGACGAGCCTAGCGGTGGTCGGACATGACACTCCGATCCATATGTACATAGAGTGGTACATGCGGATCACTCGCATCATTATTGGCAACCCCTCTAGGCGTCGTCCAGATGACCTAGGATATGTAGCTCTCGCAGGAGCATATGAGGGCTGGTGAGTTTTATTAGTCTTAAACTTAATCCATCGTCTTATGTACTACTTTACAAATTTATTCAATTGTTAATATTTGCAAACATATGCAGGTACAGACCATTCAGACGATGAGCTATGAGATCACTGCCCGTACGGAGGCCCCCGAGACAGCAGAATATGCAGCACGGATGATTGAGCTTACCGAGATTGGTATGCGACAGGCACATGACTTTGAGTGTCTTAGTGAGCGTGTTCCCGGTGCCCCACCTCGGGCAGCAGGTGGTCGTGGTCACCAAGGAGCTAGTGGCCGTCGCAGAGGTCGTAGGGCTGGCAGAGGTGATGAGGCTCCGTCGGCTTCAGAGATCCCGCTGAGTTCTTACCGGCCGTCGACTGCAGATATCCCAACAACTTCTTCTTCTCGGTCGTCGACTTCACAGACACCTATGTATACGCCGGACCATTTTTCAGATTATGTGCCCTGGCCTTCATTTTCACATCCACCAGTTCGTGATCCACAGGGTGAGCGGCTGGTTCGTGATCTACACGTTGGCCTACATCTGGACTTCGACGACAACATGTTCGAGGACTTCGTGTTTGATATGGCACCATCTGCAGCTCCGACACCATCTGCATCTCCTGCTCCGGGGGCCGCTCAGGAGCCCTCTCATAAGGCATCTCAGGAGGCCGTCGACACACAGATTTGATTTTACAATAAAATAAAATAATTTATTAATTATTGTTTATTTCATGTTTAGTTTAGAATAAATCAAAACTAAATTGTTTATATGTTATTTCAGGTTCATTCTTCTGCACCTGTGGACCCATCTCTGGCTCCAGCTACAGCTCCGGGTCCCACTCAGGAGACCGTTGAGGAGCCAGCTCAGGAGCCCTCTCACCCGGCATCTCAGGAGGCCATCGACACGCAGGTTTGATTTTTACAATAAAATAAAATAATTTATTAATTAATTGTTTATTTCATGTTTAGTTTAGAATTAATCTAAACTAAATTGTTTATATGTTATTTCGGGTTCATTCTTCTGCCCCTGTGGACGGGTCTCCTGATGAGATTGACGAGACTCCTGATGCTTTTGTCCCAGTCCCACCGCCCACCGTCATCTCCTATAGGAAGCATGTTATGAACCGGGGTCCGGGTCGAAAGAAGGGAAGGAAGGGAAGCAAGGATGATCATGTCATAGAGCATGTACAGATTAAGAGGGGGAAGGGAGATGGAGATGATGGTGGGCGTGGGGGTGGGGGTGGTGGGGTTGGCCTTAGGCCTAGCCGTACTCTAAAGGCTCCTACATGTGGGACCTGAGATTGTATATTTGTAAATAAAGTGCACATTTTATTTTAATATTATATATGTATTTTCGGTTATTATTTTCTTAATGATAATTAATTATCTTAGTCTTTATTGTCGATTAATAATAACTCATGTGACGTCCTAAATTAATCAAACCCCTATAAAATATAACACTTAAACCTAAGGATAACAAGTTTCTAAACAAAGAAAACTCACTTCGGGGCACTTTAGAACCCCTAAAACGACGATCCAAACGATTAGGTGTACTTGATGTAATGAGCCGACATTATTGTACGCAAAAAAAGATATTAAGTTCTATATAAACTATTGATATTCCGGCATTTTTGAAACATGACTAATCTTCAAGCAAAGTATGGAAAAAACGTTAATTTTTAAAAAAATTCCCAAACAACAAAGGCGGGGGGGGGGGGGGGGGGGGGGGGGTTTGTTGGCTTCTTTCACGCACGAATTTCGTGCATGAAAGGGCCAAACCCCTTTTTTTTTTTTTACAATTTGGTCCTTTCACGCACGAATTTCATGCGTGAAACTTAGTTATGTGTTTTTTTTTTTTTGTGCTATTTTGGTTCAACTTTTTTTTTTTTAACCTACAAAAGTCGCGGAGGAAGCTCAGGATCATAATGTAAATATCATAGGGACAATCTCTTTTACTCCCTCCATCTATCTCAATAAGCGTGACACACATTTCTTTTTTAATTTTTCCCAAAAATGATGTCACATTTAACAACTTAACTTTAAAATTCTTACTTTGTCATTAATGAAACGACATATTACTGACACAAATATCTAAAGTTTGTTTTAAATCACAAATTTTAATTTTTTTTTTTAATCTTTATACCAAGTCAAATGATGCCACGTAAATTTTGACGGAATGAGTAATAATTTTATCATATGTCCTTGTCATGTTTCTAGATTTTGCTATTTGGCCTACTAGCTGGAAAATCATAGCACTCGAAGCATATAAAGTGTAGCAAAGTATGTTACTTCGAAGATAAGAAAATGCCATGGGAAGCTCTGCTCTTTCTGATGATTTTATTTGTTGCACTCTACGCTATGGACCTACATTCTCCTGCATTATATATGGACTTTTTTTTCTTGTATATAAAAAGAAAAAGGAAAAAAAAAAAGCAATGTAGCAATGTCAGTTTTAAAATACAAAGAAAGGAAAGGGCTAAAACAGTAGCAACAAATGCCTCTTTCTTTATATGGGGTTTTCATGATTACTCAAGCAGATAAAATATTTACCCACTTGTATTCATTTAAAAATTACACTGTAACAATTACTATATACGTAGTATGTACACTTTTGGGGTATACAGTTCATTTTTGTGTACCGATCACTATCATATATGAAGTGTGAATTGTGTATCCTGAAATTATACACTGCACATATAATAATGGGCACACTGCCTAAATATCCCTTCTTTATGAATTAGCATTTTTGAGGAACTCCTTTTTGCTTTAAAAAGAAAAAAAAAAAACGTATCTTTAATCCTTGTTATTATATACACTTGCCTCGTTAATTAGGTCAAATTGCAACATTTTCTAATACCAACTTAGTAATATGAACTAATGACAACGCTTTAATTTGGTACACGGAGTTGGCTGGAGTTTTGATGCAAGTTAATGTAGATAAATAGCCATTTAAGGTTCTTAAGATTTTTTTTTTTAATTTTATTTTATAGTCCTTAGTGTACGAAAAAAATTACTTTTAACTAGCTTATTATTTGAGATCAAGGGCCAAATAGTCAGCATTATTTAACTAATTAATAATGGAATTAACGTGACAATTTTCATACATATAATATGAATCTTCCCATGTGATGAGATTGAAATACCAATAGTTGGCAATGGATCTAAAATCAGATCAACTTGACTATGCCTGCACCTTCATGTGCCTAATCAAATTTATAATTTAAGCTTTTATGGAAAAATAAAATAAGTAAATAGACAACTCAGAAATCTTGTCAATATTTCCTTATAAAAAAATTGTCAATACTCAGTAGATAACAAAATATTGAAATAAGATGATATTCCAGGACAATCTTCCCACTTTTTATGGAAAGTTTTCAATTGGTTTGTAAACTTATTTTTGGTTTTATCCTTCTAGAAAGAAAATTTACAATATAGTTGTTTTTCTTGCTTAAATCTTGCTGTTAAAGTCCTCTTGTTTCTTTTATAGTGTTGTCCAACTTTTTAAAGTGGATTATTGAAAGAGAAAAAGACAAGAATGCTTCATACGTTGGGAACATGGGTTATATCCACTACAATTGATGAGTTAAGTATTCAAAAAGATAAGAGTTGATGTACCATTTTGAGGAAACTATTTGTCATTTTTTTCTTGTTATTATTTGGTTCAACTTAAAGAAACATTAACAAATTTCTCGCTTTTTCCATTTTGGAGGAGTTAAACTAAGATTACACGAATTCCATGTTTGTACAGAATCAATATATATTTGATTTATAAACCACGTATATATGTCAACTAGACCAAAATAATCAGCTTAATTTTGTTGAAATTCAATGTTTAATGCACCTTCTAGTATAATTTTTCTAAAAAAAAATTTTCTCAAATTTGGGCAAAATATTTTCTTATTTTTTGTAAGGATTTGAATACAAGCATTTTGGGGGCGAACCATAATACTACAGTCTACAAGGTATCTAGTATTATAGTTACTCTTTTTTTTTTTTTTTTTTTTTTTGGTTACACTAGTAGTATAGTTACAATAATACTACAAGTCATCTAAGTTGACATGGTCAAAATGAGAGAGCCAAATACGAGGCGACATTAGGCCAAAAAGCATGGGATATGACCATATGTTGGTTGGACATGGTAGATTTGATCATTTAATGCAAGAACACATTATTCATTTAATTTGTCCTAAACTGTTAACATTTGTATTTTCTTTTTCATTCACATAATACTCACATTTAATACTTGCCTACCTCAAATTATTTATCGTGATTTCTAATAATATCTATCTCAAATGCTTTATCATTTTAAAAGTTCAAGACAAAATTAATTATATTTTCTTAGTTTTTTTTTAGAAGTAATTGTTCTTGAAGACTACAAACACCTCAAGATGACACATAAATAGAGTAAATATTCAAGATTATATCTTAAGACATAAATCAGTGTAAAATAATCAAAAATTCATTCTAATTAATATTTTCTTAAGTTGCGTGTAAAAAATAAACGCGATAAATAATTTGAGACGGAATAAATAGTTGAAAGGGTTAACATTTAATAAAGGTTTGACGTGTAAAAAAACTAAAAAGTTTTCTGAAAAATAGGGTGTGTAAAAGTTTTTTTTTTTTGGGGGGTAATAAAGATTATATTCATTAGTAAAAGGATCTGCTAGTAAACTATGTAATATGTATAACCCCTTCTTAATATGTGTGTGTATGTATATTCACTTAACTATAGGGTGAAAATTATTATACTTTATATTCCCTCTAATTTTGTCTAAAAAAAGCAAACTCCCCCTCTTACTTTGAATAATAGACAGTCCCCCCCTATGTTTCCCTCTCTTTTTACCTTTTTAACATCGCAATAATTTTTCTCTTTTTAAACCTATATTAGCATGCATTTATCTACAGAACAAATCAAATTTTATTTCTGAAGTAAAAAAAAAAGTGAAGAATAATAAACTAAATATACTCATTAGCTAACAACATTGAACAATGAAAGAGCGAACGAATAGAAACTTTTAGACCAAAAATTAAATTAGAACAAAAACAGTAACTGGACCTATTATTGATAGCCTAAATTCATCCAATTAGATTGTCATGTGATATTATTAGAAACCTATTAATCGCAATTAACAGCTAGGTGTGTTGACCCCAAGTGCAAAATACTTCAGCCTAACATAGGAAAAAAACAAAAACAATAAAATAAGACAAGAATAGAAAATGAACAGCTATATATTGGCAACTTCTGCCCTAAGAAAATGAACCACCTTTTAGTCAAAAACATGATCATATTTTGTCTTCGTCGTGACTCAGTCATGTCATGGCTAAGCATGAATTAATATATTGAGATTAGTTTTACTATACTGTGATGGGATATAAAGTCATTAATTAGTCAAGTTTGCAAGGTTTGATTTGTTAGACAGATTCTAGATCCATTTTATTACCTAACTAGTACGGAGGATAATCCCAATATTCAACTAGTACATAGTGATTGCTTATGTGGTGTAGGGCGATCCAAACATAATTCTCATTTTGTTCTAGTTTAAATCTAGAGATTCTGGCATACACAAACCAACCATAGCAGTTATTGACATCAAATTACCTGCGGATTAAGTAACGGGTCATTTGCACTTTTGTCACTATTTTGTGCTGGTCTTTAATTTTGTCCCTCAAGCCAAACAAAATTTTCGCAGGTTTATATTTTCTCATCATAATATTCCGCAAGTTATGCCTTTTCCCTTAAAGAACTTATGCCCTGCTAGGCATAAGTTAGGGCATAAGTTCGATTTCGAAGGACAAAAATTAAAGATCAACCTATTTGAGGGGCAAACATAAACACCAACCCATTTGAAGGACAAACTGTGCAATTTCTAGCCAAAAAAATTGGCATCGATCAGTCAAATCTTCCAAGACAGACAGAAAAACCGAAGTGAGAATTCTGATCTAGATTTCACTCCATAACCTATATATATATATATATATATATATACACGTGATATACATGGAATATACAGTTATATTCATGAGTATATACACGAATAATTGTCTTCAACCTTAGCCTCAAATTGTCTTCAAATGCCTCCAAAGTTGACATTCGAGCTCGTTAAAATGTTTCTAATAAAATGTGATGTCACCTAAGCACAACAAATCACAAATACAAGGTAAAAAAAATTCGAACCAACCTTCAATATTTTTCCTTATTCAAGTTTCTTCTTCCCAAATACATTCTTCTTGCATATTTGGTCGTTGGGATGCAATTTGTGTGGAAAGGAAATTCCTTCATTGTTCTAATGAGGTTGTTAGATTGAAATGTGCCACTAGAACTTAAATCCAAATTTGACGGTGTCGATTAACAAATGGGATTGAAAGTTTGAGCTATTAAAAAAAAAGGAGAAAATAACTCAATTGATGAGTTTTAAGTAGTGAATCTAGTATTGCAAATGAAAAAGCATGAATTTGTGTAGTTGGCTATAGCTTATCAACTATTTTAACCTAAATTGTCAAACAAGGCCAATAAAAAGAAGTTGTGCTATTTCTTGCCATTTAGTGGGTCAGCTGGTAGCCTGGTACTTATATACCAATTTCTCTCAAATGTATTGATTGATTGATCTTAGTCACTCTATATGAGGCCTCACCTCCGATAGGGACTTCAGCTGCTAGCGCAACGGTAAGAAATAGTCACTCGGTGAATGGGTGGATTACACACTTGGAGACAGGGATAGGGGCATGTTTGACTCTTTAGAAAGTGTATAAGTGTTGACAGAGTGAGGTCTAACCCAAAATTAAAATTTATGCATCTCAACTTATATCAAATCGCATTATTCTATCACGATTAAGTAATAAATTAAGGTAAAAATAAAAATAAATTAACTAGTGAATTTTATTTTGCCTCTTTAAAATAAGGATATGGAATACTTGCTAAATCCAAGTTCAAATTTTGAAATGACAATTTCTATTTCATCAACCCCTCTCCACCTACCGCCCATCCCTCTCTATTTTTTCAATTGAATTACCCTTTCTGTTAAAGTCAACTAAATTCGAAACTCTTATGTCCTTAATATTCTTGACTAAATTATATTGGTCCATCTGCAAGTATGCATTAATTTAAATAAAAAGAAAATTCCTGTCATTTTCCTTGAAAAAAAAAAGGGGTTTGCCAATTCTAACTCATAGATCAAATTTCAATCATACAATTCTTTGGAGCTATATTTCCTGAAAAGGAGATGAAAAGAAAAAGAAATTGTAATTATTACAAGAAGAAAAATAAATCTACTTCGCTTCTTCAAAAATACGATTGTGGGTGGCTTTTCCGTATATCCACATGTAATCATGGTAATTAAGTATCTGCAATATTATTTGTTATATTATATACCGCCAATTGTCTTTTCTTCCATTTCTTAAGTCTTACGTACGTACCCTAACTTTTTTCTTTTACTTTTTGTTTTGGCAAGTAATTGATTTGTCTAATTGACAACATTTTATGAACCTACCATCCTAGAATTGTAGTCAATTTCTTTCCTTATGTAAATATACAAATACTTTTCTTTTTCTTAGAAATTTCCTTTTGTGATCTGTCATCTCATCCTATAATATGTGCCGGTTGGGAAATTACTAGTATATATAAGAGAGGATACCCATTTTTTGTAGTCCTCACACGAATTTTTTATCCTTTTTATCCGTACTTGAGGTTTTTATGACTTTATAAATTGGCACACATTTTGGTGAATTTTAAACACTTTTAGGGCTTTTTTATGCCACTAAAATCGATGATGTTATGGAAAATGTTATAGTGGCCCCACAAAACATACTCATACATATTTGAGTTTTTTAAATGAAAATATTATTAAACTTGTTAAAATATATCATTGTTAAATAGTTAGTTTATCAAAAATGTAAATAATAGCCCTTCCGTCTCAATCAAAAAATGATTCCGTAGTATGGTAGTTAATTAATTAATCAAAATTTACGTGAGCGCACTTTTAACATAAAATTATCTAATAAATTACTATATTAAAAGATGAACTATAAGATATTTATATATATATATATTCTAAAAGTGTTTGAAAAACATTGTATTTAGAGAAATATAATTTGATCTCGATACAATAATAATACTAGACAATTGTAAAAAGTGTATTTTTTTATTTTTTTTACTATTAAAATATTATGTAAAAAACAGGATAATATATTTTTTATAATTTAGGAGTAATAATTTTTTTTCATATATTAAACTTAATTGTTTTGTCCTAAATTATATAACATATTAATTATACGGTATCAAATATTTTTTGAAAAAAAAAAAGTTAGCCAATATGAGTTCAATTCAAAGAATTCAAACGAAATTAATTTAACATATAAAGAGCTCAATTTGGATCATAGGGGAATTAATCTCAAAAAAATTAAGTTAAAACAGCTTTCAATTATTGATTTTTTTCCCAAACCAAGAAAAATGTTTTCCTTTAACATATGTTTTTATACTTTAATATTTTAGAAGTTTTTTGAAAATGTCAAATTGATGTTACAAGAATAAAGAACCAAGAGCAAAAAAAAATATCTACAAATTGAATTTTCAATATCGATTTGGGCCCGGGCTTAGCACGGACCAGGTGACTAGTAACCATATAGGGATAATTATGGGAACTACTACTATCAAATCATATTTAGTAGTTATAGTTTCAATTAATTACATCCCATAGCTAATAGTTGTATTTTAATGACACTTAATAACTATTAAAGTAAAATAAAGTAAAAAAATAAATAAACCCACTTAACGTACTGTGTCCCAATTCTCCACGTTTCAAACCCCTTTCTCTCACCTTCTCTGTTATTTTCTCCATTTTCATTCCACAAGATCCTCCACTGATTTTGTTACCCTAAATAGTAGTTGTGCACAAATTGGTAAGTTTTTTTAGTTGTTTTTTATGTGTATTTTGTTGAATATATTCTTCCATTTATTTGATTTTAACAAAAAATGTTTTGACATTGTTAGGGTTCTTGAACAAGCGTCAATTTCGTTTTAATGGCGGAGTTGTAAGCCACTGTCGACTCCGCCACCGACGACTCCTACTGTCTTTGTCGATGGCGGCTGCGGCTTCCTCTTTCCCATCTCTTTCCTGACAATGACGATGAAGGATAACAACGGCGGTGTTTTCATAGATCTGGTGGCGTCAGTGTCAGATCTAGACGGAAACAGTCAGATCTGGCCGGAAGTTGTTGTATTCATGAATACGACGATTGTATTCACTTTTTTGAGCTTTTTTAATTAAATTTTTCGATTGTATTCATTTTTTTAGGGTGTATTTGTTAGCATAAGGGTTGTTGTGAAATTTCTGGCACATCTGGCCGGAACAAGTGGTTGGTGTTGTTGTATTCATGAATAAGACGATTGTATTCACTTTTTTGAGCTTTTTTTGTTAATATTTTAGATTGTAATCTTTTTTTTTAGGGCTTATTTGTTAATTTTGAAGTATCTATGTTTTAATGTATTCAGTTTTACTCGCTGCATTCATGAATACAACGAGCCCCTTTATGAATATAAACAGTCATTTCATGAATACAGTGAAAAAAGAAAGTAAAAAAATTCGCTGTATTCATGAATATAACGAAAAAAAATGTATACAACGAAAAAAAGTAGCTTCGCCATGTAAATATTAAAAATATAGCTATGTCCAATTTTAAACCCCTAAATTGTAATCATTTATGTAAAATCCCCATACATATATACACACAAATGTTTGTCGGTAATTTATCCTCAAATTAAAAGAAAACTACAAGGCAAAAAAGGAATATATCCCAAATTTGCAATTTCTTAACGAAGTAGACAATTTTTTGGAATATATTAAAATTAAGAAAAAACAAAAAAGGAAGGGGGTCTTCAGTTGGCGAAGCTGTTAAAAGTTTATCTGGATCATCAATAAATCAATGTTTTGCATTTGTTTTTCACAATATAAGCAAGTAGGGTTTGATTAATTTAATTCAAACGATTACAGAATGTAACATCAAGAAACACTTGTAGGAGCTAGCTGAAACAGACTCATGCTTCTTACAGGCTTGAACTATTAATTTTATATGAATTTATCGAATCTAACCACAAAATACATTTGTACTAGCTTTTCACATATCTTTCAAACCAAGCCACGCATGTAATACTTTGGATTAAAAATCTCATTCACACAATTAAATAATTAACCCATAACCATATGTCTGCAAAAGCTTTCATTTCCTTTCAAACTCACATGTCGACCTGTTCTTTTGAACAGGAAATACATTTGATCTCAACAATCCAATTTATAAATATTTTTAATGCAAAATCTGTTACTCCTATATTTATACAAGGTTACTCGTTATTATTATGCCTCAACACAAACACATACACAACGCCATGAAGAGTGGGGCAACATACCTTGGTGTTAGAAACTTCTAGATAAGAAATCTTACGACATGCAGACAAACAACACCGCTTATTTTCACTTACTAGTTTCTGGATACATGCGTGTTTACCAAGTTAATTAGTAGTCAAGCCACACCAGAGTAGTAAATAAGCTCAAAATAATAAGAACAAAAAATCGACCTGGTATGGTGGGACAGCACAAAAACCTCCATTGCCATTAGTTCTTAGCTGTCTCAGAAACAAATCTGGACTATAATTCTCCGTCTTACTCCCATTTTCTCCTTATAGTTATCCCTGCTTAATAAGGGATGTATGTGCAACACACTTATCCAAAACTAGTTTACTTATTTATGTATTCAGTTATCTAAGTACAGTAGGATAAGAATATTTGTCCTTGTACCTCAGGGGTAGTTCAATTGAAGAGATGAGGGATAATAATCACTCAACTGAACGCTTCTGAGTGCAACTTATGGAATTGTACGGAAAATCAGACACATAGCAAGAGGCAAGCAGTACATTCAATAATTATTTCCCTTACAACAATACTTAACTTAATCATAATGGAAAATTTGATCGTTTAACGTTGTATAGAAAATAAAAGAAAAACGCGTTAAAACAAAATCTTGAATCCCTCTCCTAGTGGATCCACCAAAGAACAAAATTACCTAATGGATCCTTCAGAAATGGAGGCGACCTTGCAAACACCAGCTGAAGTGGTTAATGGCAAATCTTTATAGCAAGCAACCAACTTCTTATCTGTGTGCAGATCCACCTGAAGAGTTTCCCAAACCTTCTTCTTAGGATTCAAGACATCATCGGCCTTGCCATCAAACCCGGGGAATGTTACCCGTTCACCAATTGCAGCATCTTTCGGTGGCTCAACTAGTTCAACCTGACATGCAGCCATCATCATATTGCATCAGTTTACTTTCTAACTTTTCCTCTTCTGGTCCTAATAGTTTTTTTCTCTTTTTTTTTTCTCATTTCAACCAAACTTGTTGATGCATTAAACAGTAGTTGTGCCCCAGCAGAGACCTTTGAGACAAGATCTCCATGAACAACTAAGTGGTCATTTTTCTTTTCTAGTAATGATTGTATTGGCAATATTTTTTTGAAAACATACATAAGCATGTGACAAGAATATAGTAAATTGATTTGTAGTATCCACTAGTACCACTACAACTTAAAAAAAAAAAAAAAAAAAAAGAAGTTACAGAATAAGTTGGTAGTAGTACAGTCATTTGTGCAAAAATATGGCAGACAAAGAAGCTAGATCTGCCTTCCAAATTCTATTTAGACGGTCTTGCATAATGGCACACACCTCAACCACTTTGCATCATCTATATGGAAATCTTAGGGCATGCTTCAGCATTTTGTGCATCATGTGTGCCAAAATGCACATAGTCGATTTAATCGCAGCTACATGTAAACTTTCTCTGACCCATATTTCCTCACTCTCCATGTCTTCTCTCATTTGGCATCTCAATCACAGAGAGTTCTATATGAATTGTTAGGAAGGTATCCTGAAATGGTCCTATTTTCTATCAATAGATGTAGTAGGAGGTGGAGGAAGAGAAGCGATGAGGAAGAACAGAAAGCCCCTAACAGTTAGAACCAGGGTGTACCTCTTAGACAACAGTAATTTACAGTTACTGTAGCAAAATCTCTAAAACCCTTGGGAAGGATAAACCCAACAACATATCCAATGTATTAATTCGCTAATAATAGAAAAGTGGCAATCCTCTAGCATTATGTCGTAAAAATTCTCTCCTATGTAGCCTCCTGGCATGATATATAGGCAATCTGTAGATAAATGGAATAAAAGTATTAGGCTGCCACTCACCTTAGTGTGATCACTATTAGAAGCGGCAAGAACCATTGCCTGGGATTTTATGCCCCTCATGCTTGCTGGTTTTAGGTTGCACAGAACACAGACCTTCCGATTCTGATAAAGAAGATATCACTGTGAAAATTGCTAGGTAACAGTTTCTAATCAACATGAGAGAGAGTGAAGAATGCAAACCTGCATCTCCTCCAGAGGAATATATTTTACAAGGCCACTAACAACAGTTCTGGGCTGAGCTTCACCAACATCAATCTCTTCAACATACAGAGAATCAGCATCGGGATGTTTCTGTGCTTTTGTAATGAGACCAACACGTATATCGAGTCTGCTAATCGAAATTTCAGCTTCAACAGAGGCTGGGCCCTTAGATTTGGCTTCAGAAGATTTTGTAACACGTTCTTTCTTCTTATTAGCATCTGAATGACACAGTAAAATTCAATGTGATCAACAGTCCAGGTAACAAGAATTTTAAGAACTTATCTATAGCATATATCTATCAATCCATGATAAAGATCCCTCCCGATCTTTTCCCAAAAGAATAGGAAACTTTTCAACAAGAATATGATAAGATATCAAGGTTAGATATAACATATGTTACTCCGACTCGGGTGCGGGTACCCGATACTGGTGCAGATCTAGAAGTCAGATTCTTCATCACATAAAAGTGGGGATTCGGGGGATACGGATCCAAGTGCAAATACGGGTGCTGGGATACGGCCAATAAATATATATTACAACATATATAAGTATATATTTTAATTAATTGAAGTTATTGAACTAAAACTAATAAAATTTTACTCTCTATAAACACCTAACACTTTCTTCGTAAGATAACTCGTGTAACAGCAAAGTGTTCTAATACTTTATATAATTAACATATATGTATGACATAAACCCAAAAACTAAATTCTCCATCAATCTATACACTTCTTGTATATGTAGTCAACGCACCCGAAGTCAGTTTACCAAATCCGGTTTGGGTCCCACACCCACACCCAAACCCAAATCGCGTCGATCCGACACGGGGCCGGAAGAGATTTTGAAGGGCTCAAGCAACATAGGATATAAATGATTTAGGAGTCACCATATCAAATCAGAAGATATGTATTACTATTTCAAAAGCAGAATGGATATAAAGGATTCATATAGTTGATTGGATGATGTGTTTATTTTGAGAGGTCTGCATCAACAAAACAATGGGATGAGTAAAGGAGGAGGTGCTGCATGTCGACTCATTCTGGTTTTGTGATATCAGGAGATTATCCAGGAAAGACCTACAAGAAGAAGAGCTTGTAGAAGGTGCAGGCTACAGACATATTAAGAATGCCAGAAGTTGCCCAACTAAATATTTATTTGATACAACCTGAGAGACTGATAGGAAGTCACTGCATTTCCTTCTATCAGGACAAAGGAAAACAGCTACACCATATACTGACAGAGAAACATACAGATAGTATTTTCTTACAAGAAAAAGTACCAATAAGGTCCCCTGAGCATCCCCAAATCCCAATTGATTTGCCCAACAAGATCCACTAAATAAGGTGAACAACGTGACACTTCCCATTCATCTATCTGAAAATTTCCTTTTCCCATTTCTTTATCTTTATCCCATTTCTATTGTAAGTTGTAACTAAACAAATTTTCATGATGGGATAATATGAGGGGGAAATTAATGGAAGGAAAAAAATGTAGTCAGAAAATTCATTTGCATTCAGGATAGGGTGGCTAGTTGTATAAACATACTTTCTCCAGCCCCTTTTGGGGTGTTTTCCTGTTATAATTGAGAGTCCCTTGATAGGTTAATGTAATTGAATTCTTACGTATCAGATGAGGACGAAAGAGTAAAGTAAACATAATAACCTGAGATTTTTGCTTTGTTCAACTGATCAGTGATCTTCCTAGCCTCAGTTTCAGCCTTCAAATTCCTATCCGCCTGACTTCCTGCAAACTTCTCTCTGTAGAATTCAACTTCTTCATTTTCCTGCATATAGTCACGTTCAATCTTAGACTATTAGAACATGAAAGAATGAAAAACATGCAGTAAAGAACAAGAGACTGCGATGCAATACCAGCTGCTTGAACAATGGTGCTGGTATTCCAATTTTGTGACCTGCAGGTAGAATATGCCATGGTTTTTTGCTTTTCTCTATGTCACCATCAGTCAGTGAAAGTTGTGTTTCAGGAGGAAAGTTCAGCTGCTTAAGCACCTGTGAATCAAGTCGTGAGAACATCAAATCATTGAGCACAGAGAGAACCTCAACCGCAGAAAGGCGTACAAGCATCAAACATGAGCAGAGAGAACCTATGCCACAGTTAAATGACACAATTATAGCAACTGAGTTACTACCTCCCGTGAGAAGGATGGCATAAATGGCTCAAAAAGACATGCAAGAAGATATACTAGGCCGGAAGCAGTGCTCATCACTATGGAACACAAAGGCCTGTTTTCCTTGTAAAGTTTCCAGAATTGGCACACCTACAAAAAGAAGTATTGTCAGTCTAAACATATGAGATTAAAGCAACCAAGAGATTATCAACACACATTACTGAAATTCAAAAAGCAGTTTCTAAATTAAAATAGAAAATACAGTGGCATGGGCAACTACTAAATCAAAAACAGACCGTTGGAAAGTATTTGACAGGCTTACTTGCAAATAAGTGTTTCCTTCTCCAGAAATAAGCATAGCAATCCTCAAGCCTTGCTTTAATTTAACCTAAACCAGTTGCAGCATATAAGGGTTATTCAGTACATAAAAAGAAAGAAGAACTCAATGAACATACAAAGAACATGTAAGATACAATAAGAACAACAACTACTACTACTACTATGTCTCAACCTCAAGCTAGTAGGATCGGCTATAAGAATCCTCACTATACATGCCGCTCCATTAGAAATATCTCAATCCAATATCCAATAACTGAGGTTCTCGACACTAGTACCTCTCCGCATTTTCTAATGGTCATACAAATAATTAACAAGATTAAAAGACTAATGAACACTCGACCAAAAGCGTACTAACATGATTAAGCCTTGATCTCAAATAATTAGAGAACGCTAGATGTTTGGTAATTTCTCCTCACATCAGGATAAAAGATCCCATTGAAGCGGCTAATCCAATGCATATTGTATGGACATCTAGTCACACAAATTGCATAGCAATTATGCTCTATTTTTACATAGCAGAGTTGTACAAAACACATGTAAGGAAAAAAAATTGGAAATGAGTTTCATTTTCACTAGAACCGGAAAAGCCCCGTAAAGTTTTCTTGTTACCTTCTCCATGGCTTCTATGTATTGCTCCACATAATTTCCAAGTTTTTCACCCAAGTCCCTAGATTCAGAGTGTGATTCAGCTCCTTCGGGATTGGGAATTACGGAACCATAACCTGAAGCTGTACAAGAACATTTCCATATGGATCTGTTAATTTTTCGATTAGAAAAAGGACTAGATTATTCCCAGTTAACACTCCGTAACCAAAACATACAACAAATTTCAGTCAAAAACTTTTCCGTTTTTATCTTTCTGGCAGAAAAAAGATTCTTTCCTTGGAATTTTCCTTATAATATAAATAGTAATAAAATTCTTTTTTTTAATCAGTGACTAGTAACAAGATACTTTCTAAGTAAAACATGAAGGATCCAAGGCACTTATCCAATGGGAAACAACTTCCCGGGGCGAAACTTTTCCATTTTTTATCTTTCTAGGAAGAACAAGAAATATTTCCTTTCAGTTCTCTCATCTCAATGATATACTAGCATGACAATTCAAGGTGGCAGGTAGATTATTTTGTTGATTCACAAGAAAGAGACACGGTAATTTTCATCAATCAACCAGACAAGGAGTCGAGTATACAATACCAGTAACACAAAAGCATGAAATAGCATAACAAACCATGTCATCTAATACATGAATTAGAGTTACTGGGGAAATAAACAGAGAAAAATAAGCTGCCAAAGCTTGGTATAGTCTAAATGTATTATGACAGAACAGACACGGAACTAGTTCACAACAGCAGAAGCATATCAAGGGGAGATACTTCTTAAATATCTCATAGAAGACATCTAGCAGACATACCCGGATCTTTTGCAATGAAACTCAGGACTCTATTGACGAAATTGCCCAAGTTGGCTAGCAACTCCTTGTTTAACTTTGCTTGTAAATCGGCCCAACTAAACAAAGTGTCTGACACCTAGAATAACTGAAATCCATTAGGGATCATGCCACAGCATAAAAGAGCATAACAGAATAGGGATTTTTCAGGCAACGGAAGTTAAAACCGCAAAGACCCCACCTCTGGCCTGTTTGTCAGCAAGTAATATCTCCAAACTTCTACAGGAATGTTTGTGTCTTTTGCATCATTACCGAATACTCCTATGCCCTTACTCTTCGAGAACTTGCCTGATTATGACAACCAATACATACGAGGAAAATTTTCAAATCAGAAAAGAATTAGTTCTGTAGTATGAACTGGTGGTCCCAATATATTAAGTCCCAAGCAGCTTTAACAAATGGAAAACTCACAGCCTTATTTCCATCTAACCTGCTTCATAATTCAAGTATTCTGTTACACTAATAGTCTTCATAAGAGTCCAGTGTTCACCAGTTCCAAGAAGCGTAGAGGGGAAAATCACCTGGAAAAATAGAACATTTGTTTTCTTACGTGCAATAGCTGCTAACAGAAATATCACTATGGTTAAGCTTATCCGACATACAAACTGAGGGGGCAAATTTGTGGCATTAGGACTCCCAAAGCATATTTGTCCAAGTCAATCAATCAATCAAATCAATCATGCTTCAATTTTAAATTAGTCAGGCACAGCTATATAGTTTCTCTTTTTCAATTATGCTCTAGTCAGTTCCATTTCATCTAATATAAACTAATTTGTCAATTTGTCTTAAGTGACAAATCCAAATCTTATATTTACCCCTACACGGACATCCCAGTCTCTAAGAAACTCTTGAGTCGTTTTTAAGTATAATAGTTTGTTGACACAAATGAGGGTTGTGCTTCATTTTTTGATAGCTTTCAGTCATGTAATAGGCATCTCCTTGTTATATGATTCATTAGGGGTAATAGTACTTAACTTTATATGGTCAACACTAGTACAAAATCAGATTTCTTTTTCTTTCTTTCCTTTTTTTTTGGGGGGGGGGGAGATAGCAAGACTTCAAACTCATGCCGTGCTTGAAATCCGCTAATTATCTCTTACAAATAACTTGTTTATATTGAGAACTATCTATCTCTGCCATGACAAAATGTAAATGAACATTTAATCATAGCATTACAAGAAACAAATGAACATCTTCTGATGCTCCTAAGCTGAAACTTGATTAACTTCCATCAAGACATCTCACAGGTAAGACCTCAATTGGTTTCTGTTTTTTTTTTTTGGGGGGGGGGGGGGGGGGGGGAACAACATTACCATAACTAAACAAAAATATAGTTATTTAAAAATAAGGCCCTTATCGAAAAAGGAAAGTTTTTCAAAATTTAGGTGCTCTCTCCTCATCATGCCAAGTGTTATATTTTGACTAGGTAATGTACATATTATTATAATTCTTACTTTTTAATAGTGGCAGTGCCTTCATCGGATGGCGTGCACCACTATTAATCCAGCAGTGAACTCATCTTGTTGTTATTTTAGAAGTGTGCCAAGAATTTAAGAATGTCCTAAATAGAATTACATGTTTTAATTCCTTCTCAGCAAATATATTATGAGTTAATATTGATGGAGGTAATAAAATACAACATCAATTCAATGGAACCTTGAGAAAACGAAAAATTGACTTCTATTTCAACAAGAACCCTTTTTTAAAATAGAACAACCAATGACTGAGCCTTCCAGTCGACACTCAACACCAATCAAGAATAAATGAACGAAAAAAAGCAAAAAGTTCAAAACAGAGTTCTCTCTTGAAAATACAATATGTGGTAAATTTCTTTCTTCTTTTCCTTATCCTATGTAAACTTTGACACTCTAAAGTCAAAGAGAGAACTCAAATATTTTAAATGCCATTAGTAATGTTTCTGAGAAAGGTAGCCTTAAAGATAAATCAAGGCAACCACAATCTCAGTACCTTAATTTGTCTCCATTATCCGTCACTCAAAAGCACACTAACATGACTTCATAGTATTCAACTTCAATTTTACCACCAAAAAGATGATGCCCCTAGCACTTACAGTGTGAAAAGGCACATTGTCTTTTCCCATAAACTGATAGAGCTCCACATTCTCTGGATTCTTCCACCACTTCTCCCACTCAGTCGTGTAGCATGAGGTTATTGATACATATCCAATAGGAGCATCAAACCACACGTAGAAAACCTAATTACCAATATATCAATAAATAACGTCATTAATGGTATTGAACAATAAAAGAGAATTGTGCTGCTTCAAATTATGAGAGTGCATGAATTGATAACAGCAAGGGGAGTAATTATCAGTAAAAGTAACAAGTCGCGACCAACTATTGTTTAGCCAGAAAGAAGGGTAACAAGTTACAACTAACAGTTTTCCTCAATCAACCTTGTCCTTATATTTTTCATGTGGAACTGGAACCCCCCATTTCAAATCTCTAGTTATACACCTTGGCTTCAGTCCTTCTCTAAGCCAGGCATGTGTTGTGTGTATAGCATTCTGACTCCATCCCCCGGCCACTGACAGGTCATTGACATATGCTTCTAATTTATCCTTCAGCAAAGGGAGCTCAAGAAACAAATGATCTGTATCTCGGATGCATGGGGTGTTACGGCAAACCTGCAGAGTAAGCAAGCTAAGACTTCAGTGGTAAGTAAAATCATTACCACATTCACGTATTGTTGATCCAACATGCTTTATGTCCTTCGAGTTCTTGGTATTTTAAAATTTCCAAATACAAGGTTGTTTAACCTTTCTAACAAGTAAGTCAAGTCTCTTGGCAAAACTCACTTTTTAAAAGAAACTAGATGATGAGAAGTACTTTTTCAACAACCAAATGATGAGAAGTATTTAAAGTTTAAACCATACTGTATCAAGAAATGCACATCTGGAAAGAAGAGGACAAGCAAACCTTGCATTTTGGATCCACCAATTCAGTGGGATTTAAGAGCTTTCCACATTTCTCACATTGATCTCCTCGTGCAGAATCATAGTTGCAACCTGGTGTCGGGCAGCTACCCTCTACAAGGCGGTCAGCCAAAAACTTTTTGCATGTGTCACAGTACGGCTGTGAAATAAACTTAGCTTCAGTAATAAATATGTCAAATTCGATGCGTCAACTGAGTTCGGGCAACTTCAATCTATGAGATGTTTGAACCCCCTGGCAATAACAGGGCAGAATCAAGCTGCTAATAGAAACTAGTACTTATTAAGAATTCTATACCTGCTGCATGGTGTTCTCAGAGAGCCAATTATTATCCCAGAGCTTCTTGAAGATCGCCTGACAAACTTCAGTCTGTTGTGGAGTTGATGTTCGTCCAAATTGATCGAAGCTTATATCAAACCATTTATAAACATCTCTATGGATTGCGTGATATCTGCAAAACCAAGAAAATGAAGGAAGGAATTGAGAACAAGGCATGAATGCACCACAATTTTTAACAGTTTATACCAAAATAAACTGAAAGGATAAAAATTTGCAAGAACTTGGGGAGAAAGAATGTCAAAATAGTAGTAATAATGATAATAATTCTAATTATTACCATTACTACTATTATTTTAAGTCAACAAACTCACTTTTATAGAGACAACTGCCGAAGCTGACGAAGACCTTATTAGTTAGTGTGAGTGAAACAGACAGCACAGATAAGCTTGCATTTTGTTCACGGACATGGATAGTCTTTCCCATTTGTCATTGTCTTGGATTTAAAACTCTAGAGTTGCTTGTCAGTATCTCGAGTACCTTGGTTGTCGTGACATTTGTACGTTTATTTAGATATTATTGAAATTTTAAGGTTGTGATGCACATATGAACTCAATTATGTTGTGTCACGTATGATTGGTTAGTAATGGTTATTGCTCCCCTATCCTAATTTGTTTGGCACCTTCCTTTTTTTGACTGTCCTTAAAAAACTGACACCTTTCTAGGTTTAGAAACTCCTAATAATTACCTTCCCGCTGCTCTTAATGAAATGCTCTTCTAGAGGTTGATACGATTTATGTGGACCTTAGTAGAAGGATACTTTGGTATTTTATACATTAAGCTTATATGTTAAAAGGTCCACCATTACCTTACTAACATTGTATCTAGTCGAATGGTGTCAAAAATTGAGACGGAGTATTATTTCTTATAAGTGTCGTTGCAGACCAGTAAACAGTGTGGATACTTTCTTGGATTTTGTTAGATCCCTGTCTTTTAGTCTAAGTTTGCTTCCTGTTTTGTTTGAAGCAGCTTCTTTTGCCCACCTGTAACCTTGCATCTTCTGGATGCTTTACTAATGACATTTGATTACTTTATCAAAAAAAGTGTTGTTGCAGACCAGTGATATGTAATTTAGCCGAGATAGGAAAATATGGATATCCCTAGAATTAGGGAAAACACTGTCTAAATTACTGGTGAATTCGGGTAAGCTTGCTTCAAAGCCTACTCTCTGAGCATCGGTCAAGGCCCCAGATTGGATCATGAAAAGTTGATAAAGCCATCAAGAATATCTGAAACATGCTTCCAGCCTGCATTTCTAAGTTACTTGGACTGAAGGAACTGTAGATATTTTGATGGAGTATCAACCCCCACCCACACCTTAGACTAGATAACTTTTATTTAGCTGGCATAATCTCTCTTTTGTAACCCGCTTTTTAAATTTTTGGACTTTATTAGCTCCATCATAATTTAGGCAATACTGTTGGAGCTGTCCGAATCTTTTTGTATCCTCCTTGCATCTTCTTGATGCCTCTTAATGAAGCTTCTTACTTCATTAAAAAAGACACAATTTATTGCCCTCCCTCCCTCCCTCCCTCTCTCTCTCTATTTGAGGGTTAACTGACACAAATTGGAAATAGACTAATTCATCTAAAAAGAATTGAATAGTTAAAAACTAAACAAAAATACTACATGCCACAATTTTCATCTTTGAAAATTACAATCTACTGCATCCAAAAGCTAAGTTACTCGGACTCTCCTAAAATGTCGTCAGGTGCGTGTCGGATCCTTCAAAAGTAGTGTATTTTTGGAGGATCCGACATGGGTGCGGCAACACTTTCGAAGAGTCCGAGTAACTTAGTCCAAAAATCATCAGCAGAAATCACTACTTTGACTCTTCTGATGGATTGAACTGCAAGAATATCTTTATTCTAATTTAAAATATAGGAAAGAACATAAGAGAGTTTTTAAATCAGATTAGCTTTAGCATATCCCCTTCTTTTTCTTTAGTTCAAACTCTAAGCAATATAACTCAACTGCATCTTCATAGTTTTCCGTCCTAAGGAAGCTTGCGTAAGAACTATATAGCTAAGTAAGTTAATAAAACTAACCAACCTCTTAACCAGAGTAGCTTATAAGATTAAATAGAGTTGATTCTACTTGTTTCTCAAGAAACCAAAATGCAGATAAGCAGCTCTCTCATTGCCTACAAAACCCACCAGCAAAATTACAACAATGACGTCTTTTCTATATTAAACCAAACAAACGAAAGGTAACTTCGATATCAACGCCATTGTAAGGATAAGTGTTAGATTTTAAAAACCTAACACAAACAGAATATAGCAAGTCGAACGAGTTTGATTGAGGCACACTTAATTAATTGATTTAATATCAAAGAAAGGAGAATTACTTGTCACAAATTTCCTTGGGAGTACAGTTTTCTTCCAAGGCTTTAGTCTCAGTAGCCGTGCCATATTCATCGGTACCACACATGTAAATAGCATTGTAATCCCGAAGTCTACAGTATCTCGCAAACACATCAGCACTCAGCACGCCTACAACAGCACAAAACCATAAATTGAATAAAAAAAGGGATATTTCAAAAATATACAGCTTTTGAAAATAATTACGCCACGTAGCCCATTATACAATATTATACAACATTATACCTGGGGGAAAGCGTTATACAAAATGTATCAACATTGTATAAAGTGTATAATAGTGTAGTTTTATTTATACACAAATATGTTGAAAATCGCGTGTTTATACACAGGACCCATTTGGCCATGAGAATTATTCACTTCTTTCCAGAGTTTTTTTTTCACTTTATTTGAAAATCTGTGTATTGCCATGAAAATTGAAATTTCGAAACACCTAAAACCCTGTTTTCACTTCTTTTCACTTTGAGTACATTCAAACAGCCAATTTTATTTTTTTTTGCAAAAACTATAAGCAACCATAACTCCATCTTCAACTCCGACTTCAAAAATTCCAAATAAAGTGAAAAATAGTGGTTTTCGTTGCCAAACGCCTATTCATACAACATTATACTTGGAGGAAAAGCAGTATACATAATGTATCAACCTTGTATAAAGTGTATAAAAGGTGTTTATACATAAATATGTTGAAAACCGGATGTCTACATGGAGTACATATCTTCAAAAATAGACATAGAGCGTAATTTCCTCAAAAAAAAGTCCACATAAATAACAGCGAAGAGAGTAAATAATTAAGGGAAATTTTCAAAAATATACAGCCCAACATATATTATTACACCACGTAGCTCAATATACAATATTATACAACATTATACCTGAGGGGAAAGCATTATATATAATGTGTCAACCTTGTATAAAGTGAAATTTTCATAAAAGATACAGCCCAACATATATTATTACGCCACGTAGCTCAATATACAATATTATACAACATTATACCTGGGGGGAAAAGCATTATATATAATGTATCAACCTTGTATAAAGTGTATATAATAATAGTGTATAAAAGGTAGTTATCCACAAATATGCTGAAAATGGGGTGTTTATACACAAAGTATGGGCTACATAGCGTGATAATATTTATACACAAAGTATGGGCTACATAGCGTGATAATATTTTCAAAAATAGACATAGAGCATAATCTCCCCTAAATCAACAGGGAAGAGAGGGTAATAATTAAGGAGGGCTGTATTATTACTTTCGATGATGTTACCCATTGTTGATTGTAAATATACAGAGCAATGCAATGTGTATAAGAGGTGTTTAGACACAAAAATGGAGTGTTTATATGAGCCTAAACATTTGACAAAAAAATAGAGATAGAGCGTAATTTCCCCTAAAGAGAGTAATTAAATAGTTAAGAAGGATTGAAATGGTGTTGTTCATTACTTACTTCCGATGATGTTTCCTAAGTGAGGAACATTATTAACATACGGTAAAGCACTAGTGATTAATATGTTTCTTTTTCCCGCTATCGGAAGTTTAGGAGTCGCGCCGTTGCCGGCGGCGGAAGAGTCGCCCATCGTGTTACTCAAGTTTCCGGCGCTAGGGTTTTAGATACACTGCTTTTTGCTTGGGTTGCTTGGATTGGTTTCTTAGAGGATTTGGGCCTTTGTTCTTCTTCGATCTGTTTTTTTCCATCCATTTCTCCTCCTAATGCAGATCATTTATAGGATTGTGATTAGGTTTTTTTAGAGAAGAGAAAGAGGAGCGTGGTGGTGGTGATGATGAAACAAGAAAACGAAAGAGAGGTAGGGTAGAGGAGAAAGAGACGTTGGGGAGGCAAACGATGGTGGTGGGGATGAAAGAATGATGAAGGGAGAAGAGAGAAGGGAGAGAAGAGAGAATGGAGGGAAAGAGAGGGGGATGTGCGGCTGAAAGAGGTGATGGGTAGGTTTAGGGAGAAAAAATAGAAGATTGGGCCGGGTCGGGTATAAATGGTGGGCTGGACCGGGTAAGTGTAGATGATGGGCTGGTCTGATGAAATTAAAAAAACGTGGGCTGGGCCATTTATTTAGCATATTGTGTGTGTTGTTTGGGCCATCAATTGGCTGATCTAAAGAGTTTTGTGGGCTGAAATTGTTGATCCTTCCTCCCCTATTTAATTATTTTTGAGCTTCTAATTTAATAACTAGTGCAATATTTACTATGTGAAGACAATTAATAATTAATATGTAGAAAAAATAAGGATTTAACAAAATTTTGTCTTGTAATTAATTTAACGAGTCCAAACCCGAAAATGAAACGATGACGAACCATTTAAAATTGTGACAAAGTAATGCTAGTAATGTTGATAGTGAAAATGAAAGTAAAGATATTAATAGTAGTAGCGGTAAAAATTAATAGTGAAAATAAAGTGTTTAACTCGTCAATGAATTTAGAAGCCCGAGTAAATAAAATTAAATAAAGGAGGGACAAAATTGGGTGTCAACAGTTATGATTTAGCTCACTAGTTATGTGAGGCCCGGTCAAGATATAAAAGTAGATATTTTAACTAAAGAAATATAATTTGTGTTAGTATAAATGTACAACAA
The DNA here is from genome assembly GCF_019175385.1 of Lycium barbarum. Classification (NCBI taxonomy): domain Eukaryota; kingdom Viridiplantae; phylum Streptophyta; class Magnoliopsida; order Solanales; family Solanaceae; genus Lycium; species Lycium barbarum. Next base: position 18,117,915 of record NC_083343.1, read on the forward strand.
CAACAACCATATACCCATTGTAGTCCCACAAGTGGGTAGTTATATGAAAGCAAAATTTTCATTCCACTCCTTTAATATTTTAACTTCCATTTTGATGAAAAATTGTTTACTTCAATCAAATGTGGAGCCAGAATTTGACATTTATAACTTATGTATCCTAATTTTCTGAAGTTATTTAGTTCTAAATAAATAATCTATACATAGTTAATGAACTTTTAAGACAAATACATAATTTAACTTGTGCAGCGGATGGAGCTATTCCTCTCTTAATTAGGGATTAGAGGTTCGAACATGGATATGGAAAAAATCTTTGGAGGAAGCGCTCCTCCCGAATAGGCGCGATACAGTGCGAATGATCTGGATTAATTGGGCTCAAATGCTGATATCGAGCACCAACCAGAGAACCAAAGAACATGAAAAATGAGGTAGGAGGTTCGATAGCTTTTCAAAAGTAGACCTTAAAAACAAAAAACAAAAAAAATTGACTTAAATAAATAAGATTAGGACCTAAAAGTAATTAATTAAAAAGTTTTTAAAAAAATTGGAAATTATTGTGAGGACTACAAAAGTCTCCAGGTTCGATAGCTTTTGAAAAGTAGACCTTAAAAACAAAAAAATTGACTTAAATAAATAAGATTATGACCTAAAAGTAATTAATTAAAAAGTTTTTAAAAAATTTGGAAATTATTGTGAGGACTACAAAAGTCCCCACATTTGCTCTTATATATTACTACTACTTAGAAGAGGGAGTTTGGTCGTCCCTCTTCGTCGTCCGTTCATGTGCCCCATTAAAAAAAAAACTTTTGGGCCCATTTTTAAACAGGCCCTAAAAAAAATGTAAAAAAAACAATTGTGGATCCCATAGATATTAAACAACAACTAATATTTTAAAAAAATTGTGGGCCCCATATTAAATACCAACCAGTATTATAAAAAAACGGTGCAGACTTTGTATTCTTAACAAACACTAATATAATAAAGTTTTAGATACGGAGCACAAATTACAATGTTATATCAATCGTGTTTTGAACATAGTACATACAAAAAAAATAAAAAAAATAGGGCCCCATATTAAAATTGTAAAAAAAAAAAATTGTGGGCCCCATATATATTAAACAACAACTAATATTTAAAAAAATGTGGGCCCCATATTAACACCATCCAGTATTAAAAAAAAGGTGGAACCCACCACATCCAAACTCACGGGAAAAACAAAAGTGAACCCCATATTAACAAAATCAAGTAATATTAAAAAAAAAAAAATTGAATCTCATATTAAAAAAACAAACAATGTTAAAAAAAAATTGTGGGCCCCATATTAAATACCGTGCGTATTCGTAGCAAACACTAATACAATAAAATTTTAAATACGGAGCACAAACTACAACATTATACCTGGGGGGAAAAGCATTATATATAATGTATCAACCTTGTATAAAGTGTATATAATAATAGTGTATAAAAGGTAGTTATCCACAAATATGCTGAAAATGGGGTGTTCATACACAAAGTATGGGCTACATAGCGTGATAATATTTTCAAAAATAGACATAGAGCATAATTTCCCCTAAATCAACAGGGAAGAGAGGGTAATAATTAAGGAGGACTGTATTATTACTTTGGATAATGTTACCCATTGTTGATTGTAAATATACAGAGCAATGCAATGTGTATAAGAGGTGTTTAGATACAAAAATGCAGTGTTTATATGAGCCTAAACATTTGACAAAAAAATAGAGATAGAGCGTAATTTCCACTAAAGAGAGTAATTAAATAGTTAAGAAGGATTGAAATGGTGTTGTTCATTACTTACTTCCGATGATGTTTCCTAAGTGAGGAACATTATTAACATACGGTAAAGCACTAGTGATTAATATGTTTCTTTTTCCCGCTATCGGAAGTTTAGGAGTCGCGCCGTTGCCGGCGGCGGAAGAGTCGCCCATCGTGTTACTCAAGTTTCCGGCACTAGGGTTTTAGATATACTACTTTTTGCTTAGGTTGCTTGGATTAGTTTTTCAGAGGATTTGGGCCTTTGTTCTTCTTAATCTGGGTCTCCCTTCCTGATTTATTCTATTTTTTACGCTTTATGACTACCGAGTCAAAATATTTACGTCAGCAGAGCCTACTCTCTGAGCATTGGTCAAGGCCCCAGATTAGATCGTGAAAAGTTGATAAACCCATCAAGAATATCTGAAACATGCTTCCAGCCTGCATTTCTAGGTTACTTGGACTGAAGGAACTGTAGATATTTTGATGGAGCATCAACTCCTACCCACACCTTTAGACTAGATAACTTTTACTTTTATTTAGCTGGCATAATCTCTCATTTGTAACCTGCTTTTAAAATTTTTGGACTTTATTAGCTCCCCCATAATTTAGGCAGTACTGTTGGAGCTGTCCATACCTTTTTGTACTCTCCTTGCATCTTCGTGACGCCTCTTAATGAAAGTTCTTACTTCATTTAAAAAAAACACAATTTATTGTGCTCCAAACATTGGCCTATATACGGAAATCCTATAGTTCAACAAAAGACCATTGGCCAATCTAAGGTCTCAAGATGTATAAATGATATGTTTGATAAAACTCTGTCTGCTAAACCACCATTTGAATATGTGTGATTTTCTCTCTCTCTATCTATCTAATTGTGTCCACCAAACCGCATGAAACGAGGAGTCAAAAATGAAATCATCAAACCACTAATTGGAGATACTCTAAAGTAAAGAACGCTATATTGAACAAGAGAAATCTTATCAAAGGCAATTGAAAGTTCCAAATCTATGAAGCCTAACCCTTTCCTTCAAGTATCGGATTAGATTGCGCTTTACATTAGCTACTTTCATTCGCTATGTTATCTTTACGCAGATATGATCCCACTGATTTGTCAAGAGATCCAAATTCAACAAGGAAGTTCTTTCATGTCCCAGTTAACAAGCTCCCTTCCCCGTCTCAAAAGTTTTGTCCCTTTTTACTTTTTTAACTGACACAAATTGGAAATAGACTAATTAGTCTAAAAAGAATTGAATAGTTAAAAACTAAACAAAAATACCACATGCCACAATTTTCACATTTGAAAATTACCATCTAATGCATCCAAAAAGTCATCAGCAGAAAGCACTACCTTGACTCTTCTGATGGATTGAACTGCAAGAATATCTTTATTCTAATTTAAAATATAGGAAAGAACATAAGAGAGTTTTTAAATCAGATTAGCTTTAGCATATCCCCTTCTTTTTCTTTAGTTCAAACTCTAAGCAATATAACTCAACTGCATCTTCATAGTTTTCCGTCCTAAGGAAGCTTGTGTAAGAACTATACAGCTAAGGAAGTTAATAAAACTAACCAACCTCTTAACCAGAGTAGCTTATAAGATTAGCTAGAGTTGATTCTACTTGTTTCTCAAGAAACCAAAATGCAGATAAGCAGCTCTCATTGCCAACTAAACCCACCAGCAAAATTACAACAATGACATCTTTTGCATGCCTTAGTGCTATTAGAGACTTGTACGCCATTATAAGGATAAGAACCTGATGAGTCGTGAAATTACGCGATATTCGACGCTAATTCCTTAAGCTTTTGTGACTCCTTAAGCACTTTTGTTGTTACTTTTTGTGTTTTTATGTTGTTTTGTAGGAAAAGATGCCCGAAGAGCATAAAAGAGCAAAATGGATCAAAATGGACCAAAATGGAACAAAATAGAGCAAAACAAGCCAAGTAGCTGAAATGAGTGATCGGAAGATACCAAGTGAAAAGAAAGTCAAAAAGAGGTCAAACTGGACATTTTTGCAAAACTGTCAAAACTGGACAGTTTTGCAAAAACGGGACAGATTTGCAAAACTGTCAAAAAGTGGACAGTTTTGCAAAAACGAGCAGAATTGCAAAAACAGAAATATGGGGGCAGATTTTGACATTTTTTGGACTTGGAAAAATTGGGGGGAGCTACAAAAGAGAGGCTAGGGCAAAACATTTTCTATCTTTGGTCATTTTGCAAGTTTTGGAGGCTAGGGTTTTCACCTACACCATTGGAGGAGAAGATTGGAGCACTTTAATGAGATAATTCTTAAACCTTTCTTCAACTCCTTGTTTTGTATTGAATATTTTAGTGTGTAGTATTTCATTTCTAGACTTGAATCTCGTTTATGAAAGTATTCTTGATTAAAGTTTGGTTTGAAACTCTTGTTATGCTTATGTATTGAATGATTCTTATTGCTATAGAAGTGGGTCTTTGTTGATTTAATTAATCTCGTTCTTGAATGTTTCCAAAGGGATTAGCTAACCCTAGGACTCACCCATTTACTTAGATTGAGCTTGGAAAAGGAAATCTAGGTTGGGAAAGATTAATTAACAAGAATTTGGGTCATTAAACTCATCTAATAACTTGAGCTCGGAAGAGGATAGTTACTTGAGGTTAAATTGATTGTGCCTAATATCACACTCTAAGGCTTGGAAAAGCTTAGAGTGAAATTCATTGATTTGGTTGGAAGACTTTCAATGAGATTTTAGAAATCATTATCTATTGACATAAACCCGTTCTTAGTTGTAAAATCGTGAAATACATTGGATCGTTACTTGAGTGTAATATCCTATTATCCATGCTTGTGGCCATTGATCATTTTACTCGCTTTCTAGGTAATTTTACATTTCCGCATTAGTTATAATTTTCTCAAAAACCCAAAATATTATTTATCGTTTGGCTTTAGCGTAGTTGGTGAAAGTTCCTTACTTTCTTAATCGCCTAGCATATTGTTCCCTGTGGGATCGACCCCGACTCATAGTTGGGTAAATATATTGCATACGACCGTGTACACTTTCTCTTTGAGGAGTGTATTTGGACGTTATACTTGGAGGAAAAGCAGTATACATAATGTATCAACCTTGTATAAAGTGTATAAAAGTTGTTTATACATAAATATGTTGAAAACCGGATGTCTACATGGAGTACATATCTTCAAAAATAGACATAGAGCGCAATTTCCTCGAAAAAAAGTCCACATAAATAACAGCGAAGAGAGTAAATAATTAGGGATCACTATACTGTTTTTCTTCCACTTCCATTACTAAGGAGGATTCAACTCCGTTCTGAACAAAACTCCACCATCTTCTGGGTCTAAGAGTTGAACTCCAAGATTCTCTAAACAGTGAACTTCTGCACCATGATTTTCTTGTCTGTCTCTGTTGACACCCAATTTTGTCCCGCCTATCCTCCGAAATACCTATTTGCGCTCTAATATTTCTCGGCAAATTAAAAAAAATATATTTTTATATTTTACTATAATTATTAGCCTCTTATCAATACTGGCATTGCATTATCCTGTCATTATCTTTTATTACCGTTTCTACTACCATTATTATTATTATTATTATTATTATTATCATTATTATTATTATTATGATCATTATTATTATAATTCATAATTTTTATCATTTCGGCATTTTACCAGCTTATGCACACGCATCGCATTTATCTTCGCGTAATTTAATAATAACATTTATTTACTGCTGAATTTCAAATATATTATCGCTCCGTTATTACGGCGTCATTTTATTTTCATCTAAATACTAATGAACACATACTTTATAGTAGGGGATATTTTAGCACACTCAGTATATGATTAATTTAAAATGGGTCTCTTATGTAAATTTAGAAGCCAAACTATTTCTTCCATCCAGCCCAATATTTTAAAAACAACCAGCCCAAATCAGTTAACCCATTATTTTTATCCGCCCAGCCCACATTTTCAGCCAATTCAGCCCAAAAGAAAATTGACCCAGTCCATTAACCCACAACTCGGCCCAATTCTCATTTAACGAAGGAAACCCTCACTTTCCTCAGCCACGCCGCACACCCCCGCTCCCTTCTCTCTCTTCTCTCCCTCTTTCATCGTCATCTCTCTCCCGCTCCTCTTCCCCCCACTTCGCCCTGTTCCCCACGTTTCTGCCACCTCCACTTCTTTTTGTTGCCCGCTCTTCTCTCTCTCCCGCTCCTCTCAAACTCAAACCCTAAATCGACCTATAAATAATCGTTTCCAAGTCAGTTTAAAGAGGAGTTTTTCGATTCATGAAATTCCCTAAGAATCAAGTTTTTCGAGCCGCAAAATCCCCCTAAACAAAGCATAAGCCGCCTAGAATTCCCTAAATATCAGTCCTTTAGCAGTCATAATCTTTTTTTATCAAGTCAAAAATATTAAATCAATTTTTGTTTCGTTTGCCTTTGGTATCGCTTCGAATCTGCGCATATGCAAGCTAGATTTGGTAGTGTTCGGAGGTAGATCAAAGACTTAAAATCCCGTTCGCTGCACGACAAAAAGGTAAAATTCCCTGATTTTCTTTCCTTTCTTTTTCTAATTTCTAGTTTCTAGTTTCTGTTTAGATTTGTAGAATTTGTGTATATGTGCTTAGTTAAGTTTAGTTCTGTGGTAGTTTCTTCAAATGCTTGTTTTTTTTTTTTTGTGTTTGTTTCAGTCACTGGTAATTAGCTTATTGCTGAACAGTTTTTTCCTGAAAATGGAAGGGAAATTGTGTCATTTAAAATTGATTCTGATGTTATATCATTAGATGGAAAAGAGGCACTTGAAACTCAAGCGTAGGTTGGTATGTTTGTTTTTGGTTTGGAGTATATGAGATGCCCATGAATTTTCTTTTCCTCTTCTTACATTTTGAATCTGCTCATGTGGGCTTGTCCCTTCCTTACCCTTTTGTTGATCAATAAGCATGTTCATATGGTTATGTGTTTAGATCCACACATAGGCTTTAACATTAAAATGTTTGATTTTATGCCTGTTGAGCCATTTTGCTAAGTTCAGCGGAGATTGTTAGTCTAACTGAATTTCTGTGTCGATTAATCATATTCCAAGTCAATTCCTCTATGTGGTCTGAATCTTGTCTATGGGGATAGTTGCTGGTGTGTTACTGTGATTAGAGATTTTCACTTGATTTTGTTTAGTTATAGGTCTGAAAATACACCATCCCTTCCCCTTCTGTTTCATTTTTTTTTCTTTCCTCTCTTCACCCTACACATTTTAGCTTCTTAGTCGTTATGTATTAGTATTAGTATATTGTCTTCATGATTTAGCACATTCTTATATTAATTCAGTTTATGGGTTATGAAGCATGTGATATGCTGGTGGGATTTGATAAAATGCTTATGTCTTAATCTTGCTTAGTAGTTAACAGTGGCTATATGCTTATGTGTTGACTTAGTTTAGTTTTATTTCAGTCCTTTTTCTAGTTCCCCTGTGGCTGATTGTACTGATTCCTCACTCGTTTAATTGATATATGTGATCAAATAAGATAGCTATGGTTACATTATATTTTAATGTTTGTTGTGTAGTTTTCAGCCCCTGTTTCTGTTTGTTCAAAATTAGTATCAGCAATACGATAACAACAATAACGACAGTTGAATGTTTGAATTAGCATATGGTCAGTTAATTAAATTTCATGGATGTTTAAGTTTTGCATTGGCTATGGTATAGGTATGAAATATGGAAGCAGTATGCCCCTGCTTCTGTTTGATATATGCTAGCACGAGCTTTTGGTCTCTCTTCTTAGCTTAGCGTTTTCCTTCATTATGTTTCTGCATTCTCATTGAATAAATACGAAAGTTCTCTGTAAAATGGTGACCTCTTTCCAGAATACATAGCCTAACTCGTTTTGTTTGCTTAAGAATGTTCCATTTGATAAAATAATTCTCATCCTCAAAATGTTGTCCTAATCTATTTCGTTTTGGCATGACAAATGAGTTTAAATGTTTACATCCTCAAATTCAGAACTGTCTAAATCATTGATAATTGTCGTAGTTAAAAGCTTTCCAGCCCCTTTGTTGTTGTTGTAGTCACGAGGTATCCTAGTAATACATTCATCAGCTTTTGCTCAACTAATCCGTATTTACACTGAATAAGCCTACAAGTCTTTTTTTTACTGCTTATTCCATATGATTAAGCTTCATGTACAGACTTTAACACTAGATGTTAGCAGTAACATTTGTACATAAATGACTTTTTTTTTCTCGAGCTGTGCATAGGTGAGCAACAACTAGGGAAATGCTCCTTAATGAATATTTGATTTTTATATCTTAATGAATATTTGATCTTTATATCCACTAGAAATGCACTCCAAATGGTATTATACTACAACGTGTACAAAAGGTCATCTTGCAGGAATCAAAATCTTAATGTAAACTTCACTTAATCAAGCATATAGATTCGTGAAGCAACGTCTTCTACCAGCCAATCAAATCTTTGTTTATTTTTTTGTAGCTTTTAAGCAAATGTGTGTAGTGTGTTTAATTATGTATATATATGTATATGACCGACATATCTCAGTTAATACATTTAAGGGAGGATGGGGGCGAAAGCTTTCCAATATTAACCTTCTATACATACTTATGAATGGGTATACATGAGATATACCTAAATATACACAGTATATACATAATCTGTTGATTTGTTTTTTTTAGTTATATTTACATGTCTGACTTCATTCATTGATTATATGCTAATCCTTTTCCTTTTTTTTTTTTTTATGCATGACATCTCGCATACGAGTCCAAGCGACTCGTCATCTCCTCCCGCATTTGGCGTTGGGCTAAAAGCCCAATATGAAATTCTCTCCAGCCCCCTGTCCGCAGCATATGCCCAAAAGGAAAGAAATAAAATTCTGGGCCAAAGCCCAATAGACAGGAACATAGGCAGCAGCCATAGCAGTCTATCAAAATAACTGGGCCAAAGCCCAACAGCAGCCTGTTCATAGCAGCCCAAAAAATGGGTTAAGCCCATCTCATTACATTTTTACACCTCTATTTTATGTTGATGCATTTAACTTGTATTATGTGACTAACTTTTTATTTTGTTTTCATTTTCTTAATTTAGGTGAACTTTAGCGAATTTAGTGGGTTAGCTTTAGTGAAAGGGTAGTTAACTTAAGAAAGATCAATTAATTCTATTAGCTTCATTCTCTTTCCCTTTTATGTCAAAACTATTTATAACATCTAATATTTATTTTATTTAGAATAATTGATTTGCGAATAGCGTAATTACATATTTTGAGTTAAAGGGGATCATATTTTAATTTTAAAGAAGTTTCAAAACGTCGCTAATATGCAAATATAAATTCAAATACATTCTATGAATAATTCTCCAAAGTTTATCCAATAATACACGACTTTTAGCCAAGTATAGTTAATATAAAAGATACCCTTTTCATCACATTTTAAAAGAAATAAGTCTAGGTATTTCCACATCACTATATTGATATAATATAAATTTTGTCTAAGGTTCACATTTTGCTAAAAGACTATAGGCAAGTTGTTATGTTTTGCAAGTCTTATTTTCAAGAACATTACTACATTTCCATTCAAGGCTTTAGCATGTCCAAGTTGTATTTTAAATAGCATTTAAAACCTTCTTTTACAATACATCACATTTTCTACAAGTATTATTTCAGATGACATCATTATTACTTCATTTAAAGTCTTAGTGACATTTATAAATCCTATTTTAAAAATAGCACTTAAAGTTTTCTTTTATATTATATTTTCTATAAATCTTATTTCCACCAATATTATTTTCCTTTTAAAATTTTAGCAGCATTTGCGAACGAACCATTTTTTTTAAATTTAAGCATTATATTTACCCTAATTAATTAATCTAAGTTTGGTCAGATAACCGTAGTTAGCGGATTCTAAAAGATGCCTAACCCCTTTCCTTTAGGATAATGTAGAGCCCTTACCTAGAATCACATTGGTTAAGCAGACTGTTAACGGAGGTTTAGTTTTAACTTTACTTTAGTTAACATCTAGGTGTCCTAATTCACCGTTAAATTAATTAGGTGGCGACTCCTTAAATAAAATAAATAGGAATCACCAATATGTTGTACTTCTAATTTAACTCGGTTAAAATGGGGTGTAACAGCTTGGCGACTCTGCTGGGGACTTTAGGCTCTAACCATAACAGACTCAGGTTAATAGTTAATTTGTTGGATATTTTGTTTGTTTTTCTTTTTGCCTTTATTATTGCTTTTCCCTTATATGTTTTTGAGTGTTTTTATTTTTCCTTATGTAAATTTTCTATGTATATGTATGTTATTGCTTTCCTTAAAATGACATTCCTTTCATATTTCCTCCACTCCTGGAAAATTCACACAAACTCACACACTTAAAGCGGTTTCGCGGTTCGCGGCCGTGCACTACTAAATTACCCTTTTAGTTGGATCGATCTTGTGGATTTAGTCGATCGGCGGTGCAGTCGACGGCCACGGACTTTCCACTCCCAAGTTGTCCGCTTGGGGGAGCCTTGTGTCATAGGAAAACCACTCTTAGTCTACCTAGGTAGAGCGAAAACCAAAACCTTGTAAGGGCATGCATCATTTTAAACCTAGGAGGCTTAATACCCTTGGTGTATTAAGTTCATTAGTCAACCTTACCAAATGTCCAAATGAGTCTATGACTCTAAGTGACACTATTCACTATCTATGTGCATTATTTGAAGGACAAATATGTGGAATATGTGGACCTAGTACTCTATAGATAAATATTTCAGGAAAAACTGACATTTTGTTGCAGGTTATCGTGGAGCATCCAATTAATGCCGGAGGGTTGAAGACAACTAAAAGAAATTAGTGGAGATGAGGTGTTAGATATCTTAGATTAACTTTGAATTGTATTATTAATCTGGCATGTAATAAATTTTTATCATTCTTGTAAATTAGTTTTAGGAAGAGTTATGGAATGATACATAAAAGACATGTTTGTCCTTCAAATGTTGGTTAGGCCTACCTCTGGCATAAAGAGGTCCCTTGCATTATAAAACGCGATGTATTATGTGCAATAATGTGTTTATATGCAATAATATGTCCTTACACTATACTCACTCATTTTTTTTTCTTTTCTTGTTTTATCTTTTTTTTTTCTTCTTTTAAACTCATTTTCAAAACAAAACGTTGACTTGTGCTAAAGGGGAACTGGCGGAGCATTCATATTTCACACGGTTTAGAGCCAAGAAATCAGACTCTGACTCATCACTAATCACCTGGTTAACTAAAAAGACTCGTTCTAAAATGGAGCAAAGTTTGATCAATGCAACCACTTCATCTGAGCCATCTCTTAGTTTACCGATCACGAGTGATCCCACATCCTCTAATGAACCAGAAACACATTTGGAGATCATTGCTCGTCTGGAGCGACGAGTTGTTGAACTAAGTCACATGCTACTTCAAAAATCGGTCATTTTCTCAAACTCCGCCACATATGACTCTTAATGAAACTTCTTACTTCATTTAAAAAAAAACACAATTTATTGTGCTCCAAACATTGGCCTATATACGGAAATCCTATAGTTCAACAAAAGACCATTGGCCAATCTAAGGTCTCAAGATGTATAAATGATATGTTTGATAAAACTCTGTCTGCTAAACCACCATTTGAATATGTGTGATTTTCTCTCTATCTACCTATCTAATTGTGTCCACCAAACCGCATAAAACGAGGAGTCAAAAATGAAATCATCAAACCACTAATTGGAGATACTCTAAAGTCAAGAATGCTATATTGAACAAGAGAAATCTTATCAAAGGCAATTGAAAGTTCCAAATCTATGAAGCCTAACCCTTTCCTTCAAGTATCGGATTAGATTGCGCTTTACATTAGCTACTTTCATTCGCTATGTTATCTTTACGCAGATATGATCCCACTGATTTGTCAAGAGATCCAAATTCAACAAGGAAGTTCTTTCATGTCCCAGTTAACAAGCTCCCTTCCCCGTCTCAAAAGTTTTGTCCCTTTTTACTTTTTTAACTGACACAAATTGGAAATAGACTAATTAGTCTAAAAAGAATTGAATAGTTAAAAACTAAACAAAAATACCACATGCCACAATTTTCACATTTGAAAATTACCATCTAATGCATCCAAAAAGTCATCAGCAGAAAGCACTACCTTGACTCTTCTGATGGATTGAACTGCAAGAATATCTTTATTCTAATTTAAAATATAGGAAAGAACATAAGAGAGTTTTTAAATCAGATTAGCTTTAGCATATCCCCTTCTTTTTCTTTAGTTCAAACTCTAAGCAATATAACTCAACTGCATCTTCATAGTTTTCCGTCCTAAGGAAGCTTGTGTAAGAACTATACAGCTAAGGAAGTTAATAAAACTAACCAACCTCTTAACCAGAGTAGCTTATAAGATTAGCTAGAGTTGATTCTACTTGTTTCTCAAGAAACCAAAATGCAGATAAGCAGCTCTCATTGCCAACTAAACCCACCAGCAAAATTACAACAATGACATCTTTTGCATGCCTTAGTGCTATTAGAGACTTGTACGCCTTTATAAGGATAAGAACCTAATACAAACAGAATATAGCAAGTCGAACTAGTTTGATTGAGGCACACTTAAATAATTGATTTAATATCAACGAAAGGAGAATTACTTGTCACAAATTTCCTTGGGAGTACAGTTTTCTTCCAAGGCTTTAGTCTCAGTAGCCGTGCCATATTTATCGGTACCACACATGTAAATAGCATTGTAATCCCGAAGTCTACAGTATCTCGCGAACACATCAGCACTCAACACACCTACAACAGCACAAAACCATACATTGAATTAAAAAAGGGATATGGATATTTCAAAAATATAGAGCTTTTGAAAATAATTACGCCACGTAGCCATTATACAACATTATACCTGGGGAAAGCGTTATACATAATGTATCAACCTTCTATAAAGTGTATAATAGTGTAGTTTTATTTATCCACAAATATGTTGAAAATCGCGTGTTTATACACAGGACCCATTTGGCCATGAGAATTATTCACTTCTTTCTTGATTTTTTTTTCACTTATTTGAAAATCTACGTATGGCCATGAAAATTGAAATTTGGAAACACCTAAAACCCTGTTTTCACTTCTTTTCACTTTGAGTACATTCAAACACCCAAATGTTTTTTTGCAAAAACTATAAGCAACCACAACTCCATCTTCAACTCCGACTTAAAAAATTCCAAATAAAGTAAAAAATATTTGGTTTTCGTTGCCAAACGCCTACTTATATAACATTATACTTGGGAGTATACATAATGTATCAACCTTGTATAAAAGTTGTTTATACATAAATATGTTGAAAACCAGATGTCTACATGGAGTACATATCTTCAAAAATAGACATAGAGCGTAATTTCCTCGAAAAAAAGTCCACATAAATAACAACGAAGAGAGTAAATAATTAAGGGAAATTTTCAAAAATATACAGCCCAACATATATTATTACGCCACGTAGCTCAATATACAACATTATACCTGGGGGAAAGCATTATATATAATGTATCAACCTTGTATAAAGTGAAATTTTCATAAAAGATACAGCCCAATATATTTATACACAAAGTATGGGCTACATAGCGTGATAATATTTTCAAAAATAGACATAGAGCATAATTTCCCCTAAATCAACAGGGAAGAGAGGGTAATAATTAAGGAGGACTGTATTATTACTTTGGATAATGTTACCCATTGTTGATTGTAAATATACAGAGCAATGAAATGTGTATAAGAGGTGTTTAGACACAAAAATGGAGTGTTTATATGAGCGTAAACATTTGACAAAAAAATAGAGATAGAGCGTAATTTCCCCTAAAGAGAGTAATTAAATAGTTAAGAAGAATTGAAATGGTGTTGTTCATTACTTACTTCCGATGATGTTTCCTAAGTGAGGAACATTATTAACATACGGTAAAGCACTAGTGATTAATATGTTTCTTTTTCCCGCTATCGGAAGTTTAGGAGTCGCGCCGTTGGCGGCGGTGAAAGAGTCGCCCATCGTGTTACTCAAGTTTCCGGCGCTAGGGTTTAAGATACACTGCTTTTTGCTTGGGTTGCTTGGATTGGTTTCTTAGAGGATTTGGGCCTTTGTTCTTCTTAATCTAGGATTGCTTTGTTCTCCCTTCCCGATTTATTCTGTTTTTTACGCTCTATGACTACCGAGTCAAAATATTTACGTCAGCAGCCTGTATTTTGAGTTTGATATGGTTATGATTTAGCTCACTAGTTATGTGAGGCCCGGTCAAGATATAAAAGTAGATATTTTAACTAAAGAAATATAATTTGTGTTAGTATAAATGTACAACAACAACAACCATATACCCATTGTAGTCCCACAAGTGGATAGTTATATGAAAGCAAAATTTTCATTCCACTCCTTTAATATTTTAACTTCCATTTTGATGAAATTGTTTACTTCAAATCAAATGTGGAGCCAGAATTTGACATTTATAACTTATGTATCCTAATTTTCTGAAGTTATTTAGTTCTAAATAAATAATCTATACATAGTTAATGAACTTTTAAGACAAATATATAATTTAACTTGTGCAGCGGATGGAGCTGCTCCTCTCTTAATTAGGGATTAGGGGTTCGAACATGGATATGGAAAAAATCTTTGGAGGAAGCGCTCCTCCCGAATAGGCGTGATACAGTACGAATTATCTGGATTAATTGGGCTCAAATGCTGATATCGAGCACTAACCAGAGAACCAAAGAACATGAAAAATGAGGTAGGAGGTTCGATAGCTTTTCAAAAGTAGACCTTAAAAACAAAAAACAAAAAATATTGACTTAAATAAATAAGATTAGGACCTAAAAGTAATTAATTAAAAAGTTTTTAAAAAAATTGGAAATTATTGTGAGGACTACAAAAGTCTCCAGGTTCGATAACTTTTGAAAAGTAGACCTTAAAAACAAAAAAATTGACTTAAATAAATAAGATTAGGACCTAAAAGTAATTAATTAAAAAGTTTTTAAAAAATTGGGAAATTATTGTGAGGACTACAAAAGTCCCCACATTTGCTCTTATATATTACTACTACTTAGAAGAGGGAGTTTGGTCGTCCCTCTTCGTCGTCCGTTCATGGGCCCCATTAAAAAAAACATTTGAGCCCTTTTTTAAACAGGCCCTAAAAAAAAGTGTAAGAAAAAAATTGTGGATCCCATATATATTAAACAACTACTAATATTTTAAAAAAATTGTTGGCCCCATATTAAATACCAACCAGCATTATAAAAAAAAAAGGTGCAGACTTTGTATTCTTAACAAACACTAATATAATAAAGTTTTAGATACGGAGCACAAATTACAATGTTATATCAATCGTGTTTTGAACATAGTACATATAAAAAAAATAAAATTGGGCCCCATATTAAAATTGTAAAAAAATAAATAGTGGGCCCCATATATATTAAACAACAAATAATATTAAAAAAAATGTGGGGCCCCATATCAAACACCATCCAGTATTAAAAAAAAGGTGGAACCCACCACATCCAAACTCACGGGAAAAAAAAAGTGAACCCCATATTAACAAAATCAAGTAATATTAAAAAAAAAAAAAAGTGAATCCCATATTAAAAAAAAAAAACAATGTTAAAAAAAAATTGTGGGCCCCATATTAAATACCGTGCGTATTCGTAGCAAATACCAATATAATAAATTTTTAAATACGGAGCACAAACTACAATGTTAATATATTAATCGTGTTTTGAATATAGTATCCCATATTGACAAAATTAAACAATATATATATATATATAAAATGAATCTCATATTAAAAAAAAATAATGTAAAAAAAAAAGTGCAGACTTTGTATTCTTAGCAAACACTAATATAATAAAGTTTTAGATACAGAGCACAAATTATAATGTTATATCAATCGTGTTTTGAACATAATATATATATAAAAAAATTGCATCCCATATTAAACAGGCACATTAAAAAAAATTATAAAAATAATAATGTGGGCCCTATATATATTAAACAACAACTAATATTAAAAAAATTGTGAGCCCCATATTAAACACCATCCAGTATTAAAAACAAAAAGTGAAACCCACCACATCCAAACTCACGGGAAAAAAAAGTGAACCTCATATTAACAAAATCAAGCAATATTAAAAAAAAAATGTGGGCCCCATATTAAACACCTTGCGTATTCGTAGCAAACACTAATATAATAAATTTTTAAATACAGAGCACAAATTATAATGTTATATTAATCGTGTTTTGAATATAGTATTCCATATTGACAAAATCAAGCAATATATAATATATATATAAAAAAAAATGAATCCCACATTGTCGGCCCCATATTAAACACATCCAGTATTAAAAAAAAAAAGGTGCAGACTTTGTATTCTTAACAAACACTAATATAATAAAGTTTTAGATACGGAACACAAATTACAATGTTATATCAATCGTGTTTTGAACATAGTACATATAAAAAAAAAAATTGGACCCCATATTAAAATTGTAAAATAAAATAAAATTGTGGGCCGCATATATATTAAACAACAACTAATATTAAAAAAAAATGTGGGCCCCATATTAATATTAAACACCATCCAATATTAAAAAAAAGGTGGAACCCACCACATCCAAACTCACGGGAAAAAAAAAAGTGAACCCCATATTAACAAAATCAAGTAATATTAAAAAAAAAAAGTGAATCCCATATTAAAAAAACAAACAATGTTAAAAAAAAATTGTGGGCCCCATATTAAATACCGTGTGTATTCGTAGCAAACACTAATATAATAAAGTTTTAAATACGGAGCGCAAACTATAATGTTATTATATTAATCGTGTTTTGAACATAGTATCCTATATTGACAAAATCAAGCAATATATAAAAAAAAATGAATCTCATATTAAAAAAAAAAATGTAAAAAAAAAAAAATGCAGACTTTGTATTCTTAGCAAACACTAATATAATAAAGTTTTAGATACGGAGCACAAATTAAAATGTTATATCAATCGTGTTTTGAACATAGTATATATAAAAAAAAAATAAAACAAATTGCACCCCATATTAAATAGGCACATTAAAAAAAATTTGTAAAAAACAAATTGTGGGCCCTATATATATTAAACAACAACTAATATTAAAAAAAATGTGAGCCCCATATTAAACACCATCCAGTATTAAAAAAAAAAAGTGGAACCCACCACATCCAAACTCACGGGAAAAAAAAAGTGAACCCCATATTAATAAAATCAAGCAATATTAAAAATAAATAAATTGTGGGCCCCATATTAAACACCTTGCGTATTCGTAGCAAATACTAATATAATAAAATTTTAAATACAAAGCACAAATTATAATGTTATATTAATCATGTTTTGAACATAGTATCCTATATTGACAAAATCAAGCAATATATAATATATATATATATAAAAAAAATGAATCCCACATTGTCGGCCCCATATTAAACACCATCCAGTATTAAAAAAAAAAAGTGGAACCCACCACATCCAAACTCACGGGAAAAAAAAAAGTGGACCCCATATTAACAAAATCAAGCAATATTGAAAAAAAAGTGAATCCCATATTTAAAAAACAAATAATGTTAAAAAAAATGTGGGCCCCATATTAAACACCATGCGTATTCGTAGCAAACACTAATATAATAAAGTTTTAAATACGGAGCACAAACTACAATGTTATATTAATCGTGTTTTGAACATAGTATCCTATATTGACAAAATCAAGTTGTTATGTTCACTAAATATACTTAAAATATTTATATTTTAAAATAAGATAGAATTTAATGCAAAAGACAACATGACAAGAAAAATGAGCTAAATCGAGAATATTTACCAAAAATTAAAAAATAATATTTCTTCGTTTAGATAGAAAATCAATTTCTACAACAAGTCTTCTCTTTTAAAAAATATTAATAATTTGCCGATTTTGTTTTTGTAGCAAACATTAATATAATAAAATTTTAGATACGGAGCACAAACTACAATGTTATATTAATCATGTTTTAAACATAACATATACTCTTTATATATATATATATATATATATATATATATATATATATATATATACTCACTATTCAAAGACAACTACATACACATAGATGCACTATAATCTAAAGCGTTGGGCCCGTGCGCAGCACGGGTATAAGCCGTCTAGTAATAGTAATATTTGTGTGTAAATACTTTTTATGCAAAGTTGATACATTATGTAATATTGTAGTATATCGGATTATGTGGCATAATATTTTATATTGAATTGTATATTTTTGAAAATTCCCTCTTTGAACTTCCTTTCTCATTTATTCTATTTCCAGGAAAGTAATCAGAAGAAATTTTACTTGTTACGAAAATTATATAATTGTAAATAATACTATGAGAT